>NC_052330.1:5106446-5346446 GCF_016432855.1 Salvelinus namaycush
CTGCGTGAAAAGTTAATAAGCCATTCCCGCTAATTCAACTTCCATCCACTTCAAATTCAGACTCAGTGTCCACACTCTGCATGTGTTCCAAATGGCAGCCTATCACCTATATCCCTCAAACTCAATTCGGAACCTTGAAGCCAGTTCCACTGCATTTTTTTCATTGTTCCCCTCTAATCATGGACTGATTTAGACCTGGGACACTAGGTGTGTGCAATTCATTATCAGGTAGAACAGAAAACAAGCAGGCTCCGGACCTCGTAGGGTAAGAGTTGAATACCCTCACACTATATAGTGCATTACTTTTGAACAGCCCTCCGGCTATGGTAAAAAGTTGTGCACTTTTTAGAAAATAGGGTGCCATTTGGGATGCAGACACAGTCGTCTGGAGACTTCAGTCTACTCTAAATGATGCCAGGAACCAGACACTAACCTAAAGGCCTTCCCACACTGTACGTCGGATTCAGTCTTTAACAATGACTACATGTCACACTGCGATGTTAGCAAATTAAAATCTTGATATCAACCTGGGCAGATTGTACTATTTGCTTAAATTCTGTCTTCACATTCTGTGATTGGCTTGCGAGGCTACGTCAGCCGACGTAGGCTACGTCCATTGCAGCAGTGTATTTGATCTGTCCATGTGCCAGCATCAGCAGCACAAACCTCCCTCTATGCCAGGGGTATCAAACATATGGCCAGGGGGTCCAATTTGGACCGCAGGTGGTTTAAGTAATAAACAAACTCAATATCCTTTAAAATGACTAAACCCAAATCGAAACTGTGTAGAAATGTTAATGGACCTAGATCAATACAGTTTCTTGAATCTATCCAGCTCGCTAATAATTACCAAAATGAAAGGTAGATACTTGGGGAGCATTGAAAATTCTAAAAACTATGGATATCGGACTATTTTTTGCTCATTTTGATGTCCCCCTGGACCTCGCAAAATGAGTTTGACACCCCTGCTCTATGCACGAGTTAAGTGAGTTTGGAAAAACTGAAAGTATGCATCTTAGAAATAATTTTCACAAACCGACTTTATGCCCAAACTCAGAATCAAATAGGCATCCCAAGAAGAACATGGTTGCCGATTTTGCTCATTTTTCAGGTGGTCCGATTTCAGATATGTCATGTAAACAAGATTG
Organism: Salvelinus namaycush; assembly: GCF_016432855.1. NCBI lineage: Eukaryota > Metazoa > Chordata > Actinopteri > Salmoniformes > Salmonidae > Salvelinus > Salvelinus namaycush. The sequence continues at coordinate 5,107,595 of NC_052330.1, forward strand.
TTAGGGGAATCATTCTTCTTGCAAACCATGTAAACGTTTAAAACAAACTATTATATTAATCTGACTGTGAACAACCAGTGCCGGTCATGTTCTTATTGGTCATTCACCGCGATCGGCTCGTAACACCAGCCACACTACACAATAAAGGCTCAAAATGTCTGACACTGTGAGAACTTTGTCGGAGCCTACGACCGCACGTGGCAGTACTTAATCGGCAGACGTTTGTCACACTGAACGAGCCAAAATGTCCGACAATCGTTTACGACCTAAGAATTTGCACGTGCTACGGACAATTTGTCTGTTAGGAATAAGGCTGATTAGCAATGTAGCCGCTGGTGCTCTTTGAGGAGCTGCGTTCAACTAGTTAGTACTGCATTCAAGCCTGCTCCTCTCTCCTGATAAAAAAATAATAATAATTATAATATTAATACATAAAAAATAATTCAAAATAAACATCTGCTTATTTCATAAGAATTACCAATCCAGTTGGCAGAATCAGGTTGAGGGCAGAGTATGAGGGTTCTGAGGAGACTACTCATCAAGACCCCTCTTCTCTTCTCCTCTCTCCTCTCCCCCTCCTTCCTCTCTGCTCTCTCTCAGCCAGTAGCCCAGCAGGCCGCCAGCCGTTCCCTAGAACATTACATCATCCCCCTGCCTGGTGGAGAGAGAGACTCGCCAATCGAACGGCTCCCTCACAGCCTTGAAGGATTACATATTACATATCACACTAGTGCTGAGTCTGTTCTGAGAGAGAGAGAGAGAATGACAGCCACACATATGCTCAGGCCTTGAGCAGAGCAACATGCCCAACCACCACTCCTATACCCGCCCATGCCCCATCCTGCTCAGGATTCTCTGCTCAAACCTAATAGTCTGAGCCTAAAGAACAGAAATAACAACACTGGACATTATGGAACAGAAAGCTTTTACTATCTCGTGCTGGATTAACAATGTCTGAGTTCAGCTGCCTTTGGCCTAAAGTGCAAGAACCCAGACTTCACCAAAGAAATCGAAAATACAGACATTGTCATCCAAACAAGAAACATGGTATAGAGGAGAAGGACCAACTGGTTGCCCTCTAGGTTACAATGAGATGGTAGTCCCATCCACCAAACTACCAGGTGTGAAACAGGGAAGAGACTCCTGGAGGTGACAGCATTCCCTGCCCAATATGCCCCCCTAGACACAACTATGACAAAACCACCAACAAAAATGGGTCACAACTCCTGCAGCTCTGTCACATTCTGGGTCTGTACATAGTCAATGTTAGGCTTTGAGGGGACTCCTACGGTAGGTACACTTACAGCTCATCCCTTGGCAGTACTACTGTAGATTACTTTATTACCGACCTCAACCCATGTCACGACTTCCACCGAAGTCGGCGCCTCTCCTTGTTCGGGCGGCTTTCGGCGGTCGACGTCACCGGCCTTCTATCCATCGGCGCTCCATTTTTCATTGTTCCATTTGTTTTGTCTTGTTCCCCGCACACCTCGTTTACATTCCCTAATCACATTGTGTATATATATTCCTCTGTTCCCCCCATGTCCTTGTGGGGAATTGTTTTGTGTTACGTGTTTTATGTGACGTGCCAGGCTGGTTTTCCATGTTACGTGTTTATTTCACAAAGTATGTTTATTTGGTAAACTATAGCTTTTGTGACTGTTGTCGCGCTTTGCACTTTTGCCATTTTTGCTGGAGGTTTTGACACAGTTGCGTTCATCTGCTGTTTGTTCCTGCCTAAAAAAAGTGTGCGCCTGTTCACAACTCTCTGCTCTCCTGCACCTGACTTCGCTACCAGTACGCAGACCCGTGACAACCCAGAGTCTCTCAGAGCGTTCAGTCAGCCCACTGACACCCCTGTCAGATCACATCAAAATCACAGTCAACTTGAACAGAGAAATAGTGCAACATGATCAAATCAAAGCCGAACAAACTACATTCTATTAAGAAATGCTATAGTTGGAAGGAAAGTAGTGTAGAAACCTACCAAAAAACTATTTGGCATCAACAAATTCAATCCCTTTCAGACAAATTCCGGGAAAATTGTTTCACTGCAATAGTGAAGGTGTAAACATAGCAGTAGAAAACCTAAACTTTTACCTTTCAGCTTCCCTATCAAATCAAAAAAATTCAAGCAGACAACCTAAAAAAAATTAACACCAATGACAAATGGTTTGATGAAGAATGCAAAAACCTAATAAAGAAATTGAGATATCTATCCAACCAAAAATAGAGATACCAAGAAAAACAAAGTCTACACCTTCACTATAGCGTAACACTAAAACAATACAGAAATACACTAAGGAACCAGCTCAATGTAATTGAAGAATATAATCTAACCATTTCTGGGACAATTGGAACACACTTAAAACAACACGAAGAGCTATCTATCCAAAATAGAGATGCATGAATGAACCACTTATCCAATCTTGTTGGCCCTATAACAAAGAACAAACAGCAAAACATGATCAATTACACGATCAATTACAAATCTTAGAATCAGCTATTAAAGACTACCAGAACTCACTGGATTCTCCAATTACATTGAATGAACTACATACAGGACAAAATACAAACTCTCCAACCCATAAAGGCCTGTGTTGTTGATGATATCCTAAATAAAATGATAAATATACAGACCACGAATTCCAATTGCCTATATTTAACACCATCCTCAGCTCTGGCATCTTCCCCAATATTCGGAACCAAGGACTGCTCAACCCAATCCACAAAAGTGGAGATAAATTCAACCCCAATAACTACCATGGAATAAGCGTCAACAGCAACCGCTGGAAAATCCATAGCATTATTATTAACAGCAGACTCCAACATTTCCTCAGCAGGGCTGGATTAAGAACTCATATGCCTCGGGTCAGAAGAAAGTCAGCCTTTTAAAAAACGCATTTCATGCAATTCTACTTTATTTACATGACAGAAGACATTAGCTGAATCTTTTTTAATACCATACAATTGAACGAAATGACTGGATTCTCTGACTGACAAATTGAAATCAAACAAACAATAGCCCATGTCAATAAGGAAATATTAGAATGAATTATACATACGGTATACTGTATATATATCATAGGCTACAGTAGGCTACTATACTGAACAAAAATATAAACGTAACATACAGTATAAAGAGTTGGTCCCATGTTTCATGAGCTGAAAGAAAAGATCACATAAATTCTCCATACGCACAAAAACCTTATTTCACTAAAATGCTGTGCTCAAATTTGTTTACCTCCCTGTTAGTAAGCAATTCTCCTTTGCTAAAATAATCCATCCACCTCACAGGTGTGGCATATCAAAAACCTGATTTAAACTGCATGATCATTACATAGGTGCACCTTGTGCTAGGGACAATAAAAGCCCACTCTAAAATGTGCAGTTTTGTCACACAACACAAATGCCACAAATGTCTCAAGTTTTGAGGGAGCGTGCATTTGGAATTTCTGACTGCAGGAATGCCCACCAGAGCTGCTGCCAGATGATTGAATGTTCATTTCTCTACCATAAGCTGCCTCTAACATAATTTTAGAGAATTTGGCGTCCAACCGGCATCACAAGCGCAGACCACGTAAAACCGCGCCAGCCCAGGACATCCACATCCAGCTTCTTCACCTGTTAGATGGTCTGAGACGAGTCACCTGAACAGCTGATGGATTGCACAACTGAAGATTTCTACACAAACTGTAAGAAATCTTAGGGAAGCTCATCTTCGTGTTCGTCGTCCTCACCAGGGTCTTGACCTGACAGCAGTTCGGCATCATAACCAACTTCAGTGAGCAAATGCTCACCTTCGATGGCACGCTGGAGAAGTGTGCTCTTCACGGATGAATCCCAGTTTCAACTGTACCGGCCAGATGGCAGACAGCGTGTAAGGCATTGTGTGGGCAAGCGGTTTGCTGATGTCAACGTTGTGAACAGAGTGCCCCATGGTGGAGGTGGGGTTATGGTATGGGCAGGCATAAGCTAAGGACAACAAATATATTTACATTTTATCTATCACAATTTGAATGCACAGAGATGCTGTGACAAGACCCGAAGGCCCATTGTCATGCCATTGAAGAGGAGTGGGACAACATTCCACAGGCCACAATCAACTTTATGCGAAGGAGATGTGTCAAGCTGCATTTGGCAAATGGTGGTCAAAACCTGATACTGACTGGTTTTCTGATCAACGCCCCTACCTTTTTTTGAAGGTATCTGTGACCAACAGATGCATATCTGTATTCCCAGTTACAGTTGAAGTCGGAAGTTTACATACACCTTAGCCAAATACATTTAAACTCAGTTTTTCAAAAATCCTGACATTTAATCCAAGTACAAATTCCCTGTTTTAGGTCAGTTAGGATCACCACTTTATTTTAAGAATGTGAAATGTCAGAATAATAGTAGAGAGAATGATTTATTTCAGCTTTTATTTCTTTCATCACATTCCCAGTGGGTCAGAAGTTTACATACACTCAATTAGTATTTGGTAGCATTGCCTTTAAATTGTTTAACTTGGGTCAAACATTTCGGGTAGCCTTCCACAAGCTTCCCACAATAAGTGGGTGAATTTTGGCCCATTCCTCCTGACAGAGCTGTTGTAACTGAGTCAGGATTCTAGGCCTTTTTGCTCGCACACGCTTTTTCAGTTGTGCCCACAAATATTCTATAGGATTGAGGTCAGGGCTTTGTGATGGCCACTCCAATACCTTGACTTTATTGTCCTTAAGCCATTTTGCGAATTTGGAAGTATGCTTGAGGTCATTGTCCATTTGGAAGACCCATTTGCGACCAAGCTTTAACTTCCTGACTGATGTCTTGAGATGTTGCTTCAATATATCCACATGATTTTCCTGCCTCATGATGCCATCTATTTTGTGAAGTGCACCAGTCCCTCCTGCAGCAAAGCACCCCCACAACATGATGCTGCCACCAGCGTGCTTCACGGTTGGGATGGTGTTCTTCAGCTTGCAAGCATCCCCCTTTTTCCTCCAAACATAACGATGGGCATTATGGCCAAACAGTTCTATTTTTGTTTCATCAGACTAGAGGACATTTCTCCAAAAAGTATGACTGTTGTCCCCATGTGCAGTTGCAAACCGTAGTCTGTCTTTTTTATGGGGGTTTTGGAGCAATGTTTTTTTCCTTGCTGAGCAGCCTTTCAGGTTATGTCGATATAGGACTTGTTTTACTGTGGATATAGATACTTTTGTATCTGTTACCTCCAGCATCTTCACAAGGTCCTTTGCTGTTGTTCTGGGATTGATTTGCACTTTTCACACCAAAGTAGGTCAATCTCTAGGAGACAGAACGTGTCTCCTTCCTGAGCGGTATGGCGGCTGCGTGGTCCCATGGTGTTTATACTTGCGTAGTATTGTTTGTACAGATGAACGTGGTACCTACAGGCATTTGGAAATTGCTCCCAAGGATGAACCAGACATGTGGAGGTCTACAATTTTTTCCCCGAGGTCTTGGATGATTTCTTTTAATTTTCTCATGATGTCAAGCTAAGCGGCACAGAGTTTGAAGGTAGGCCTTGAAATACATCCACAGATACACATTCAATTGACTCAAATGATGTCAATTAGCCTATCGGAATCTTCTAAAGCCATGACATCATTTACTGGAATTTTCCAAGCTGTTTAAAGGCACAGTCAACTTAGTGTATGTAAACGTATGACCCACTGGAATTATGATACAGTGAATTATAAGTGAAATAATCTGTCTGTAAACAATTGTTGGGAAAATTACTTGTAAACTATCAAAATACAGAAAGTCGCACACTCCATGCATAATCTCCCAGCAATTTAATGGGTATTTACCAACGTTTCGGCATCACTGTGTCTTCCTCAGGGTAATGTCATGAATACTTGAACCAGGTTATGTAGACACACAGTGCAATTAGTGTAACCAATGACAGTAGTGATGGGTGTGTCATAATTATTAAATTAATTCAAATGGGTTAAACTGTTAAAAAATAGTATATGGCATATTAAATATATTACGCAATTGTTATCATATAGAAACATAATGGAATATTGTACATCATATTAGCATCAACATATATTATTGTTTCATTCAGTTTCACATAATAATTTCGTATTTCATTTAATTTTTGTTACATGTAATCTTTTGGTTCAAGTTTAATATACACGTCTCAAAAAAATACACTAAAATAACACATCCTAGATCTGAATGAATGAAATATTCTTATTAAATACTTTTTTCTTTACATAGTTGAATGTGCTGACAACAAAATCACACAAAAATTATCAATGGAAATCAAATTTATCAACCCATGGAGGTCTGGATTTGGAGTCACACTCAAAATTAAAGTGGAAAACCACACTACAGGCTGATCCAACTTTAATGTAATGTCCTTAAAACAAGTCAAAATGAGGCTCAGTAGTGTCTGTGGCCTCCACGTGCCTGTATGACCTCCCTACAACGCCTGGGCATGCTCCTGATGAGGTGGCGGGAGGGATCTCCTCCCAGACCTGGACTAAAGCATCCGCCAACTCCTGGACAGTCTGTGGTGCAATGTGGCGTTGGTGGATGGAGCGAGACATGATGTCCCAGATGTGCGCAATTGGATTCAGGTCTGGGGAACGGGCGGGCCAGTCCATAGCATCAATGCCTTCCTCTTGCAGGAACTGCTGACACACTCCAGCCACATGAGGTCTAGCATTGTCTTGCATTAGGAGGAACCCAGGGCCAACCGCACCAGCATATGGTCTCACAAGGGGTCTGAGGATCTCATCTCGGTACCTAATGGCAGTCAGGCTACCTCTGGCGAGCACATGGAGGGCTGTGCGGCCCCCCAAAGAAATGCCACCCCACACCATGACTGACCCACCGCCAAACCGGTCATGCTGGAGGATGTTGCAGGCAGCAGAACGTTCTCCACGGCGTCTCCAGACTCTGTCACGTCTGTCACATGTGCGTGTGAACCTGCTTTCATCTGTGAAGAGCACAGGGCGCCAGTGGCGAATTTACCAATCTTGGTGTTCTCTGGCAAATGCCAAAAGTCCTGCACGGTGTTGGGCTGTAAGCACAACCCCCACCTGTGGACGTCAGGCCCTCATACCACCCTCATGGAGTCTGTTTCTGACCGTTTGAGCAGACACATGCACATTTGTGGCCTGCTGGAGGTCATTTTGCAGGGCTCTGGCAGGGCTCCTCCTTGCACAAAGACGGAGGTAGCGGTCCTGCTGCTGGGTTGTTGGCCCCCTACGGCCTCCTCCACGTCTCCTGATGTACTGGCCTGTCTCCTGGTAGCGCCTCCATGCTCTGGACACTACGCTGACAGACACAGCAAACCTTCTTGCCACAGCTCGCATTGATGTGCCATCCTGGATGAGCTGCACTACCTGAGCCACTTGTGTGGGTTGTAGACTCCGTCTCATGCTACCACTAGAGTGAAAGCACCGCCAGCATTCAAAAGTGACCAAAACATCAGCCAGGAAGCATAGGAACTGAGAAGTGGTCTGTGGTCACCACCTGCAGAACCACTCCTTTATTGGGGGTGTCTTGCTAATTGCCTCTAATTTCCACCTGTTGTCTATTCCATTTGCACAACAGCATGTGAAATTTATTGTCAATCAGTGTTGCTTCCTAAGTGGACAGTTTGATTTCACAGAAGTGTGATTGACTTGGAGTTACATTGTGTTGTTTAAGTGTTCCCTTTATTTTTTTGAGCAGTGTATAATGAGCATCATCAACAGGGGGGACATATTAGGTGTACAATAATAAGCTGTAAAAATAATTTTTTAATTCATAAGACTTGTTCATAAGAAGGGCCTGAGATCAAAGTCAATATTCAGACCACTAGGGGTCAATGTTTTTAGATAGGATATCCAGTAAACCTCCCTTTGTAGTAGTAGGATCTCGATGTTACCTCCTCTTGCCTCCTTGGTAGAGCAACATGCTCAATGCCTGTGTGTTTGAGGAAGGAGATGGGATGGTTAGATTCAACGAAGTGAGCTGCTACTGGATAGTCAATGTTCTTACACCTGATTGAGCTGCGGTGTTCAGCTATGCGTTGTTTTAATTGTCTTTTCGTTTGTCCTACGTAGGCTGTTCCACATGAACAGGTGATGAGATAGATTACTACCTTGGTCTTGTATGAGATGATACCCCTAACAGGGATTTTTCTACCTGTATGTGGGTGTCTGAAGAAGGATGTCTTTATAGTGATTTGCACTGTGCGCATGATCCACATTTGTAGTTCCCATTTGGGATAGGTGTCAAGAGTGTCTGAGTGGGCTCAGGGGGCATGTCAGATCTCAGGGGGCATGTCAGAAAAATGAACAAGTATTTGTAGTTATTCCAAGGTGTCTCTCATTAGAAATGTAGTCTTGTTGCGCGCGTGAATGAGGTGCGCGGTCTTCGTTATTTATCTCCTGTATTGAACATACTATTCTCCGTCTTAAATTTGATCGTTTATTTAGATATTAGAGTACCTGAGGATTAATTAGAAACATCGTTTGACTTGTTGGGACGAATTTTACTGGTCATTTTTGGGATTTGTTTGTATGCATGTTGAACGAGTGAATTACTGAATCAAGCGCGCCAACTAAATAGACATTTTTGGGATATAAAGAAGGACTTTATCGAAAAAAAACAACTATTTGTTGTGTAGCTGGGACCCTTGGGATTGCAAACAGAGGAAAATCTTCAAAGGTATGTGATTTATTTTATCGCTATTTGTTACTTTTGTGACACCTGTGCTGGTTTGGAAAAGTATTTTGGTGTGGGGCGCTGTCCTCAGGTAATCGCATGGTATGCTTTTTTTAATCTGATAACGCGGTTGGATTAACAAGAAGTTAAGCTTTTAAATTATGTATAACACGTCTATGTTCATGAATGTTTAATATTACGTTTTTGTAATTTGAATTTGGCGAGCTCCAACTTTACCGGATGTTGTCGATTTTGATCCCGTAATCGAGATCCATGCGCCAGAGGTTTTAAGAGCCATTCTCTCCTCTCTACTTAGATTATCATAGGATTTGTGTTTCTGTTTGTCTTTCAGTAAGTCACCTACATCATTTTCAACAATCCTACAGAAGGTTTCTATGGATGCAATACGTTTGGGGGGAGGTACATGCACAAAGTAGATGTCCTAACCGACTTGCCAAAACTATAGTTTGTTAACAAGAAATTTGTGGAGTGGTTGAAAAACAAGTTTTAATAACTCCAGCCTAAGTGTATAAACTTCCGACTTCAACTGTATGTGAAATCCATAATTCAGGGCGTAATTAAGTTATTTCAATTGACTGATTTCCTTATATGAACTGTAGCTCAGTAAAATGATTGAAATTGTTGCATTTTGCGTTTTATATTTTTGTTCAGTGTTTTCAGTGGTACATAGACTCCCCTAATGATGAAAATTAGACATAGACTCACGGGGATGGCCGGTGCGCTTGTTGTGCCAAGAGCCTTTCTCAAGATGAGCTACTTTGAAAACCATGCTGCTGTTAGCTAAAAATTAGGAGTTGAGAATAAAATATATACTGTATATTGGTTCTACAGACAGATAAGTCTTCTTTTTTCAGCAGTAGGCATTTCCTTTCCAAACTGCAGGTTTTTCCCATGATTGTATTTTGAAATCAACAAAAGGCAAACCGACAGCTGCAACAAACCATAGAAATAGAAATATAATCCATAGATGGCAGTTCCCATTCAAGTCAGGACAGCCATCCAATGCTAGTGTACCCATGAGTTTAACAGTAAAATTGCCAGGGTAAGAGGTTACACTTCCTTCTATGGATTACACTGTATGTCCATGGCCGTAACGCACCGAGCTGTATATTTGGTGCGTATGTGTAACGTCTGGAGAGTGATGGGTGTGGAGTCAGACGCAGAGAGCAGAAGGTAGACGGGAAAAACGCTTTAATGTCCTTTCGGCTAGTAACCAGTTAAAAACATGGGTGAAGCCCAAAACACAGGTGCAACAAACCCAAAACCATAGTTACTAAAAAACCAGGACAGCGAAAACCCAGAAGAACACAAACACAATACGTCAAAATAACAACAAGCCCGCACAAACACCAGCGGGCTAAACGAACTTAAATAACACCCATCCCAAAACCCCAACAAGGAACAGGTGAAAACAATTAGACAAAAACAAACGAAAAGGAAAAAGGGATCGGTGGCAGCTAGTAGACCGGTGACGACGACCGCCGAGCGCCACCCGAACAGGAAGGGGAGCCACCTTCGGTCGTATTCGTGACAGTATGCTGCCCAAACGGCAATCCTCCCAACTGTAGGCATACCTGTAACTGCCAAAATAAAAGAAACACTTTAGTAAACATTGGACACAAAGTACAGTGGCAAGAAAAAGTATGTGAACCCTTTGGAATTACCTGGATTTCTGCATAAATTGGTCATCAAATGTTATCTGATCTCCATCTAAGTAACAACAGTAAACAAACATAGTGTGCTTAAACTAATACACAAATCATTGTATTTTTCTTGTCTATATTGAATACATAATTTAAACATTCACAGTGTAGGTTGGAAAAAGTATGTGAACCCCTAGGCTAATGACTTCTCCAAAAGCTAATTGGAGTCAGGAGTCAGCTAACCTGGAGTCCAATCAATGAGACTAGATTGGAGATGTTGGTTAGAGCTGCCTTGCCCTATAAAAAACACTCACAAAATGTGAGTTTGCGATTCACAAGAAGCATTGCCTAATGTGAACCATGCCTCAAACAAAAGACATCTCAGAAGACCTAATATTAAGAATTTTTACTTACATAAAGCTGGAAAGGGTTACAAAAGTATCTCTAAAAGCCTTGATGTCCATCAGTCCACGGTAAGACAAATTGTCTATAAATGGAGTTAGTTCAACACTCTTGCTACTCTCCCTAGGAGTGGCCGTCCTGCAAAGATGACTGCAAGAGCACCGCACAGAATGCTCAATGAGGTTAAAAATAATTTTAGTGTCAGCTAAAGACTTACAGAAATCTCTGGAACATGCAAACATCTCTGTTGACAACAATAAACAAGAATGGTATTCATGGGAGAACACCACGGAAGAAGCCACTGCTGTCCAAAAAAACCATTACTGCACGTCTGAAGTTTGCAAAAGTGCACCTGGATGTTCCACAGCGCTACTGGCAAAATACTCTGTGGACAGATGTAACTACAGTTGAGTTGTTTGGAAGAAACACAACACTATGTGTGGAGAAAAAAAGGCACAGCACACCAACATCAAAACCTCATCCCAACTGTAAAGTATGGTGGAGGGAGCATCATAGTTGGGGGTTGCTTTCCTCCTCAGGGCCTGGACAGCTTGCAATCATCGACGGAAAAATGAATTCACAAGTTTATCAATACATTTTGCAGGAGAAAGTTAGGCTATCTGTCTGCCAATTGAAGCTCAACAGAAGTTGAGTGATGCAACAAGACAATGACCCAAAACATAGAAGTAAATCAACAACAGAATGGCTTCAACAGAAGAAAATATGCCTTCTGGAGTGGCTCAGTCAGTGGCATGACCTCAAGAGATCAGTTCACACCAGACATGCCAAGAATATTGCTGAACTGAAACAGTTTTGTAAAGAGGAACAGTTCAAAATTCCTCCTGACCGTTGTGCAGGTCTGATCTGCAACTACAGAAAACATTTGGTTGAGGTTATTTCTGCCAAAGGAGGGTCAACCAGTTATTAAATCCAAAGGTTCACCTACTTTTTCCACCCTGCACTGTGAATGTTTACACAATGTGTTCAATAAAGACATGAAAACGTATAATTGTTTGTGTGTTAGTTTAAGCAGACTGTGTTTGTCTATTGTTGTGACCTAGATGAAGATCACATTTTATGACCAATTTATGCAGAAACCAGGTATTTCCAAAGGGTTCACATACTTTTTCTTGCCACTGATGGCAAGAAAATTTGATTTAGGTCCACTTGTAGAATCTATGCAAAGGCACATTGAAGCTGTTCTGGCAGCTCGAGGTGGCCCAACACCCTTTAAAGACACTATGTTGGTGTTTCCTTTATTTTGGCAGATACCTGTATGTGCTTGTGATAAAACTTAATCCACAGTTATTTTTTAATAAACTATTGATCCTCTGTGAAATAGTTAGTCTCTCTGGTGTGTTTTGAACATTGATGGGCTCCTGTGGTTGGCTCCTGTGGTTGTTTTGCCTCTGAGATTCTCCAGAATTTAAATATTCTAGGCATTTATATATAAATTCCAGTCGTACTTTATCAAAAGCCTTTTCAAAGTCAGCTATGAATAGCAGGCCCGGTTTCCCAGTTTTTTCATAATGTTCTATTGTTTCCAGTACTTGTCTTATATTATCTCCAATGTATCGTCCATGTAAAAGGATGAATAGTATCCGACAATACCTTTTTAATTCTATGTGTTTTGTTAGAATTTTTGCATTACAGCACTGAAGTGTAAGAGGCCTCCAAATTTTTTTAGGACTGTATCTTCATATTTACCACTTCGGTCCTATTTCAGTAATAATGAAATCAGACCTTCTTGTTGAATATCTGATAATCTACCATTTTTACAGGAGTGGTTAAAACATGCTAATAACGGTCCTCTGAGTACATCAAAAAAAGTTTGATATACCTCCACTGGTATAGATCCAGCCCTGGAGTTTTCCCAGACTTAAAGGCTTTAATTGCATCAAGAAGTTCCTCCTCTGTAATTTGGTCTATGTGACTCTTTCTGTACAGCTGTTAATTTTACATTATTAATAAGAAAAAAATCCTTACAATTAACTTCGGTTAGTGGAGACGGAGGAGCCTGAAACGAAAACATATGCTTAAAGTACTTTGCTTCCTCTTTCAAAATATAGTTTGGTGAATAAATACATTATTTTGCCAATTTTATATATTTCATGTATCCCCAAAAATGTATCAATACATACATTTGAAATTTATATTTTTCTTGTCTTATGGGATGTTTTGGATGGGGTTTTACGGTAATCCAAAATAATAATGGGAGCTGGCTAAAATAAGGTATTTCACATTAATGAGAGGGGAGGATATGCTTGATTTTTTAAATCAAATGAAACAAACAATTAAAATCAAGCATAGCCTCCCCTCTCATCAATTTGAAATACATTATTTTAACCAGCATTTAATGAAAAAATAAATAAAATAAAACGCATGTTTCTAAATATGAAGGTTATTGACACAAAAAGCCCATCTTATCTGTTGTTCCATGAGCATATGGGCACTGTGCGTCACAGCTGGATAGGATGTGTTTCCGCTCTCAAAATCCATACCATTACCAACCGTGTTACTGCTAGACCTGCTTTTCATTGGCCTCAAATCTTGCCATTTGTGCTGCATGAAATTGTGACTTTTGCGCTTGTTTTCAAGTACGCGCCTCAAATATTGTCACCACTCCAATCTCAGCGCACGCGAGCAGATGTTAGACGGGTAAAATGCCAGAGCTCCAGTTTTTACATGCCAAAATTGTTGACTAAAGTGCATTTGACATTTGCGCTGCCTTAGTGCCTGCTGAAAATAGAGCCCAGCGAGCCAAAATGCCTCTGTCACTTTCTCAGGAATTAAACAAAGGCCTTTAACTTCTTTGGGATAGGGGGCATCATTTTCACTTTTGGATGAATAGCGTGCCCAGAGTAAACTGCCTCCTACTCAGCCCCAGATGCTAATATATGCATAGTATTATTAGTATTGGATAGAAAACACTCTGAAGTTTCTAAAACTGTTTGAATGATGTCTGTGAGTATAACAGAACTCATATGGCAAAATCTGAAAAGAAATCCTAACAGGAAGTGGGAAAACTGAGGTTTGTAGTTTTTGAACTCAGCCCCTATCGAATACACAGTGGGATATGGGTTATTTTGCACTTCCTAAGGCTTCCACTAGATGTCAACTGTCTTTAGAATGTTGTTTCAGGCTTCTACCGTGAAGGGGGGGGGGGGGGGGGCGGATGAGAGCTGTTTGACTAAGGGGTCTGGCAGCAGCCTCGTTCTCAGTCACGCGCATTTCACATGAGGTAGCTCTCGTTCCATTGCTTTTCTACAGAAAATGGAATTCTCCGGTTGGAACATTATTGAACATTTATGATAAAAACATTTTATACTTAGTTTGACAAGTTTCTACGACCTGTAATAAAACTTTTAGAACTTTTCGTCCGACTGGACCTGAACGCACTTTGGATTTGTTTACCAAACGCCCTAACAAAAGAAGCTATTTGGACATAATTGATGGACTTTATGAAACAAATCAAACATTTATTGTCGAACTGGGATTCCTGGGAGTGCATTCTGATGAAGATCATCAAAGGTAAGTGAATATTTATAATACTATTTCTAACTAATGTTGACGGCGCAACATGGCGGATATTTCTTTTGGCTGTTTTGGGCTCTGAGCACCATACTCAGATTATGCTTTTTCGTAAGTTACAAAAAAAACTGACACAGCGGTTGCATTAAGGAGAAGTTTATCTATATTTCCATGTATAACACATGTATTTTCATCAACATTTATAATGAGTATTTCTGTAAATTCATGTGGCTATCTGCAAAATCACTGCATGTTTTGGAACTACTGAACGTAACGCACCAATGTAAAATGAGATTTTTGGATAGAAATATGAACTTTACTGAACAAAACATACATGTATTGTGTAACACGAAGTCCTATGAGTGTCATCTGATGAAGATCATCAAAGGTTAGTGATTAATTTTATCTCTATTTGTGCTTTTTGTGACTCCTCTCTTTGGCGGGAAAAATGGCTGGGTTTTTCAGTGACTTGGTGGTGACCTAACATAATCGTTTGTGGAGCTTTCGCTGTAAAGCATTTTTGAAATCAGACACTGTGGCTGGATTAACGAGAATTTTATCTTTGTGGTGCCTAATGTATGTATGTTTGAGAAATTTGATTTATGAGATTTCTGTATTTGGCGCCCTGCAATTTCATTGGCTGTTGGCGAGGGGTTCCGCTAGCGGAACGGGGTTAAACAAAGCTCATCATCCGTGCATTCTTCTTCACTGTGTCATCTTATAAATGGTACCCTATTCCCTGTAGAGTGCACTAATTCTGAATAAAGTTAAGAAAAACAATTTTAAAAGTTGTGGACTATTTAGGGAATAGGGTGCCATTTGGGACACACACTAAGAGTTAAAAGTTACATCAGCCACTCAACAACTCCCGTATGCTGATGAGCTTTCTCATCGCTTGCCTGTTTTGTTCTACTCAATATAGTCAGTGGCAATTTCATTATGAGTATCTTTACCCAATTAAAAATGAGTTTGGGATTTGATTACAAAGCATTTATTAGATGGCGCAATTTACTCAGAATCAGCACCCTTTCATATGCATATGAGCTTCGCTCACCGTGGTTTGTTTGTTTAACTTAGCCCATCTCGCTCTCGCTCTTTTTTCTCCCTCCTCTCTCTCTCTCCCTCTTTCTCTGTCATTCCCTCCCTCTCTCGCTCTCTCTGTCTCTGTAACTGTCTTGAGAAGGGTCATTAGTAATTCAGTGTGCTGTGTTAATGTTAGTCTGTGGTTTTTATTCCACAGACAGCTGGCCAACAGGATGCATGTCAAGAGCTCCTCACAGAAAGGGTCAGACTCTGGACAAGACTCGATCAGATCAAGTGTTAACCAGTGATAGCCAACACCCGCATAGCTGATGTTTTGGTGGTGTCGGGGGGTCTGCATTGGAGCTGTCAAATCGGTGAGCAGCTGCTCTTGTCATCATTGTCACAAAGTCACACCCGTCCCACTCGCATTAGAAGTTCAGAACAAGAAAGTGTAGGCAACATAGAAATAAAGTTGAAATTGAAACTCATTAAACAAATGAGGATTTCGATTAGCAAAATCAAGGTGTAGATTACATCTCACATTCCAGTGTTTGAACTTGTAAACAAGGCTGCATGGGATTTATTTTAATGCGACTCCGTGCACCCAATGGCAATGGCCGCTTTAGGTATGATGCCGGGAGCTGCTGGTGGATTTGACAGCTCTATGCGGATGTCAGCTAAAGCGGATCTGATTGATTTGAGCTCTACCCCCCCCCCCCCCCCCCCCCTGCAACTCCACTCATCACAATATAACCATGTCAGCATAAAGCTTTATCTAACATGACTCCTGGGCTGGGAAAGTTTCTCACCACCACGACCAACCCGTGTTATTGCTGTCTGTGTGGGTGGGGTATTTTGTGGAGAGAGATGGGGTTGGTAGTGTGTGTGTGTGTGTGTGTGTGTGTGTGTGTGTACTTGTTTTCCTACCTTATCAGGACCCCAATGTCCTGACAAGGTAGGAAAACTTTATGTTCTGAATTTGTTAAAATCACCAGCATTTATTCCTATAGCAGGCCGCACACAGGCAAGCAAACGCGCACGCACACACACACACACACGCAGCTATATTTTTGTAAAAAAAAGACTTTTTTGGTATTAAAAATGTTTGACCATTAAAAATCCTATTTTCCCTATACCCCTAGCCCTAATCCTAACCCTAACCCTAACCTTAATCCCAAAACCCTAAACCTAACCCTTAAGCTTAAAATAGCATTTGAACAAATTCAAGGCATAAAGTGTTCCTACCTTGTCAAAAACTAATGAGGACATCTGTGTATGGAGGAAGGCCCTGGGTCCATCTCAGATAAAGTTATCACGGCGTGCATCCCATATTCTACCCTATTCCCCATATAGTGCACTACTTTGGACATAAGCGTATAGGTCTCTGGTCAAAAGTAGTGCACTATGTAGGGAATAGGATGCCATTTAGGACTGTCTCACTGTACTTTAGTTAAAGGAACTTTACTGTAGTTGACTTTCCATAATAATGGAGAACAAATGAAAGAAAGAGTTTAAAATATGAAACAATCATCCGTTGACAGCAGTGCATCAATCAAGGCTATAAAGGCTGTAATTGACTCTCCAGAGCTCTGAATACCCTGCATACCAATTGTTACCCTAATCCCTTTGTAGTCCACACATCTCTATCAATGCCAATAGGGTTCTAATCAGAAAGTAGTGTCGGGAATAGGGTGCCATTTGGGATAGACCCTTTGGTTATTTTGTTGTTGCTATATCTGCACTGTATTTCTTGTTGTTGCCGCAGCTCATTTTGCTTGTTTCGGGATGTAAGAACATCTGGGTTTGAAGGCACAGACAGTTTCATCAGCGTGAAGTTTTGTTGCAGAGATGAAAAGTGGGCATCATTTGATTCAGACTTTTTTCTGTACTGTTGTCAGTTAATCATGAAGTCACATGTTTCTCACAGCTCTTTGGGATCGAGGCCTGGTTACTGTGCAAGCACTTTTGGACGACTGCTGGTGTAAAAAGTGTATTATACATAAAATGCAGTTCACTGAATTTGATGCTGTAGGACACATTCATATGTTACTAAGACATTAAAGGACATTATGTTCACATTGATCAATGACTTATTCAGCACAGTTCTAGTCTTAGCATGGTTTTCTCTGTACTACTAAGGTCCCTTTACCATCCATTCTTCTACTAGAGATTTGTCTCTGTCTCCCTGTGTTATCTCCCATCCACCAAACTTAGTGCCGCTCTGTGATTAAAGAGTAGTCCAACAACACACACACACACACATACACACAGTTTGTATTTATAGTATGTTTGCATGAGGTGACATGATGAGAAAACTGATAAAAAGTGGGTAATTTAACTTGTCATTAAAACCTTCACTCTGGTGTTATCAGGCCGGCGGGACCCTGGGGGGCGCATCATAACTCAGACACACTGCGTGTGTGTGTGTGTGTGTGTGTGTGTGCTAAACCAGCTGTGAAATCATGGCCGAGCGCGAACGGATGGGCAGCGAGCAGAGAGCGTCACTCTCTCTCTCCTGTGTGCTTGACATGGCATTTAAAAGGCCCTTTCTCAGACACGGCTGAATAATTCACCAGTATCACACA
This sequence comes from Salvelinus namaycush, assembly GCF_016432855.1. Taxonomy (NCBI): domain Eukaryota; kingdom Metazoa; phylum Chordata; class Actinopteri; order Salmoniformes; family Salmonidae; genus Salvelinus; species Salvelinus namaycush. The sequence goes on from NC_052330.1 coordinate 5,125,473, forward strand.
CACACACGCACACACACACACACAAAGAGGAGTGTGTTGGGTGAATATGTAAAACAAAAAAACAAAAAAGAGTTTCTGCAGGAGATGCATAGTGATGTGGTGAATGAAGTTGATTGGGGGCTCTGGTGGAAAGGGGCAAGTGTGTTGAGCCATGGGACACATTTTAGTACAGGGGTGGCAGTCCTTTTTGTACCGGGTCTGTCTGTAAAAATTTGCTCCTGAAAGGAGGTGTTTAGGGGTAGGCTGCTTGTTGTAAAAGCAGATATTAACAACATGGGTTTTGTCTTTATAAATGTGTATGCACCTAACACAGGGAGAGAGGGGGGGGGTTCTATTTGGGTTCCTTAGACAGGAACTCTCACAGGTAGCGCCTGAGGAGACGCTGGTGGTCGGAGGGGACTGGAACTGCACAATGGATTTTACGAAAGACAGAAATGGGGAAGAGCCTCATTCTGTGTCAGTGGGACTGTTAAGGTACATCATTAATCAGTTTGACCTTGTGGATGTTAGGAGAACTAAACACCCCAACACAAGACAGTATACATGGGTGAAGGTTTTTGGGGCTAGGGTGAGTGCAGCCCGACTTGATCATTTTTACATGTCCAGGAATCGGAGCAATAGGCTGTTGGGTGCTACCATTCTCCCGGTGGGGTTTTCAGATCAGCACATTACCATGGCTCAGCTGTCTGTTTCACCAGGGCCCCGGCAGGCATCCAATTGGAAGTTTAATGTAAAGCTCTTACAAGATGCCACTTTTTGCTCAGGTTTCCAGACCTTTTGGGAAAGGTGAGGGCAGCAAAGAGAGGAATATGAGTCTGAGTCAATGGTGGGATGTGGGAAAAGTCTAAATTTGGCTTTTCTGTCAAGAGTATACAGCTCTCTCACCCTCAGAGGCTAGGAGAGTATTGGGGGAACTAGAGCGTTGTATTAGTGAGATGGAGGTAGAGATGGTGGGGCAAGGCAATGTAGGCCTCCAGGCTAATTTAGCTGAATTACGTAGGGACCTGGGTAGTTTTTTCCAGGTTAAAGCGAAGGGAGCACTTGTAAGAGCTAGGTTCTCCATGCACAAGGAGATGGATGCTCCCAGCTCCTTCTTCTTTGGTTTGGAAACACAGAGCGGTGAAGCCATGGGTATGCATTGTCTATGGCTGTCTGATAGGCGGGTGACCTCTGTGGTGGGAGAGATGCGGGAGCGAACTGTGGAGTTTTACACTGAGTTGTATAGGGCAGAAATGTGTGATCCTATGTGTGCTCAGGTCTTGTTCGCAGGACTCCCTAAGCTCTCTCTGGCACAGAGGGATGAATGGAGATTCCTCTGTTGTCCATGAACTGGCCGAGGTCGTAACCCAGATGTCCCCCGGTCATGCACCGGGGGTCGATGGACTCCCAGTGGATTTTATAAAAAATTCTGGGGAATAATTGGACTGGACTTCTTTTGCGTGTTGCATGATTGCGTCGGGGTAGGAGAGTTGCCGATGAGCTGCCATCGGGCGGCTCTGACTTTCCTGCCCAAAAAAGGGGACTTGTGTGAACTTAGAACTGGAGGCCTGTGGCATTGCTCTGTGCGGACTACAAGATATTTGCCAAGGTCCTCTCTAACAGACTGAAGTCAAATCTGGACTTGATAGTACATAAGAACCAAACATATTGTGTACCGGGACACCTTGTTCTTAATCAGGGACATGTTGGACTTGTCGGGAGGTTCTAATATGAACTTTGGACTGGTCTCTTAGACCAAGAGAAGGCTTTTGATAGAGTGGACTATGAGTATCTGTTTAATGTGATGTCTGTGTTTGGGTTTGGGAAGAGTTTTTTGACCTGTGTGAAGCTGTTGTATGCTGGGGCGTCATGTATGGTCAAGGTGGTAGGGGGGCTCAGGAGGCCAGTCTGGCTGAGACGTGGCATTAGACAAGGATGCCCTCTATCTGGGCAGTTATATACACTAGCCATTGAGCCTTTTTTGGGACTGCTACGCAGGAGACTGCAGGGAGTGTGCTGGACAAGCATGGATGTGGTGACAGGCATAGCAGTGTCAGCATATGCAGATGACGTTTCTGTGATGGTCAGGATATGCAGGCACTAGAGACCAGTCTGAAGGTGTATGAGGGAGCTTCATCAGCTAAGGTAAACTGGGGCAACAGCAAAGCTCTGTTATGTGGGTCATGGGGGGATAGGGCCCCTCTGCTTCCAGGGGGTTTGGAGTGGGGTTGTGAAGGACTTAAAGTGTTGGGGGTGTACCTGGGCTCGGAGAGGTGGGTCAGGAAGAACTGAGAGGGGCTGTCACAGGCAATGGCCAGGTGGAGGTGGCTCCTGTCCCAAGTGTCATATAGAGGGAGGGTGCTGATAATCAACAACCTGGTGGCATCTTCCCTGTGGCATAAACTGGCAGTCCTCAACCGCCCCCCCCCCCCCCCCCCTGCCGGACCTGCAATGCAGGCTGGTGGACTTTTTCTGGTCACTGGCTGAGGGCAGCAGTGTTGTACATGACCGTCCACGAAGGAGGACAGGGCCTGGTGGAACTGGAGAGCAGGATGGCTGCTTTCCGGCTAATGGTGGTGCAGAGACTGCTGTTGTTGATGTTGGCTGGAGGGAACCAGCATGCGTGCTGCTGAGGATAGCTGGCGGATTAGGGTTGGACCGGCAGCTGTTCCTCATGAAGCTGGAGAGGCTGAGTACAGCAGGTCTCTCAGATTTTTACTCTGCCGGGCTGAGGGCCTGGCAGCTGCTAAGGCCCACACGAGAAGGGGGTGTGGATCCTGGGCTGTGGGTGTGGGAGGAGCCTATTTTCCACAACCCAGCCATCCCTTTGAGAACGGTTCACTCAGCCACCCTGCAGAGGCAACTGATGGCAGCGGGTTTACAAAGGCTGGGTGACCTGCGACTGCTGGGAGAGGAGGGGTGGAAAACCCCGGAGGTCCTGGCACAACAAACAGGAATAACGTCTCTTAGGCTGCTGGAAAGATTCCTGGAGGAGGTCCAGGAGGCACTGTCTGAGCCGGTAAGGGGGGTGTTTGAGCGGCCAAAGGGGGAGGGGCCACCAATATTTCCGCCACTGCAGAGACTGGAGACTGGCAAGGGGGTCTGGAGGACTTGTTAGAGTTTAACACTCTGAGCCCGGGGGAGTTTGAGGGGGTGGGAGGTAAAGCCTCTGCGTGAAGGATAGGAACATTTGGAGCCTAACAGGAGTGAAGGCACATCAGTGGCAGAGGGTATGTGGGGCGGAGAGTATGGTGGGTTTTAGATGGAGGGGGCTCTACAAACCCCCAGTACCAAAGAGGTCAGGGGACCTCCAGTGGAGGGTTCTTCATGGAGCCCTGGCCACTAACAGCTGGTTGGCACGGGTTGATCCGGGAATCGGGCAGGGATGTCCTTTCTGTGTAATGAAAGAAACTGTGATTCATGTGTTTTCTGTGTGTGCCAGGTTAATGCCATTAATGTCTCTGTTGGAATGTCTGTGTGAGAGGTTGGGGGTGGAGTTTACTGTTGGGATGTATATAATGGGATACATGTATTCAAATAAGGAGAAGGCCAAATGTGTTTTGTTGAATTTTCTGTTTGCTCAGGCGAAGTTGGCTAACAAGGAGGAACAGGGTCAAAGGTGGGGGGATAACAGACCCTTTACTATTGTTTAATGGGATGGTCTGTGTGCCTTAGGGTTGAGTTTGAGTTCTATAGAATGATAAAAAGTGTGTAGAAGATATGGTGTGTTGGGGGGGCTGTCTGTATAGCTGGGGGAAATGTTTTGGATATACGGTTGTAGAAGTGGTGAGTTTTTTGGGTTATTGTGATGTTGTTTTTGTATCATGTGGTAGATGGAAAGGTGAGTATGGTACATGTATGCAGTACAGGATATATTTTGGTGTTTTATTTTTAAGGGGGGGGGGGGGTGAGTTTTTAAATGAAATGAGAAAGTTTCATTAAAGAAAGACCAAAAGTCTCTCTGTCTCTCAGGCTGCGCAGGGAGACCTCAGGGATGGGCTTGGTATTGATTGGAGAGTCATAAGTGGGTCAATGAGAATGAGGCTGCTTCCCAAATGGCACACTATTCCCTATATAGTGCACTACTTTTGAACAGGTTCCATAGTGCCTTTTGGGATGCAATCATAGAGAGAGAAACACTTTCCTAATACAGAGACCGTCTCGTGTCTGGCTATAGCCTCAGAATGGGAGAGAGAGACCCTTCCTAACCGCCTGGATCGCCTCCTAACCCCCACCGCCTGACATTATATGACCATATCTGTCAATCTTCCAACCCCCACAAACCATAACCACATGTTTACATACCTGCTTAAGTTTGAGTGCCTTCTCATGCTGTTTACACAACACCAGTTCTTCGTAACCAGCATACTTCAGCCCTGGTCATTCTGTCCACTATCTGGAGATGCCGGAGATCACATTACACTCATTCAGAACTCAGGAATGGAGTGGGGTTCTCTGCCCCTGCACTCTGGCCTGGGAAACCCCATAGCGGAGTGGTGTTGGTGTACAGGAGTCAGAATATGTGAGCGGAGCGGAGCGTGCCCAATTTGACTGGAGTGCAGAGCGGGATTCCCAACGTTAGCATTCTCGCCTGCTCCAATTTCGCTCCAGTAGCGCTCACTTCACGAGCTCAGGGCATGCCCGGCCCAGCATGCATTTGTAGTCTACTTATGTGCTGCCATAGCCCCTTGTTTTAGCTACTGTCATGGAGTAGCTGTCATGAAAGAAACTGATCAAACGCACAGGTGCTAAAAGAAGGTGACTTACAAAGATGAGGAGCAAGAGGAAGAGAGGGAGTGTGGTGATGTAGTGTCCACAACTAAAGAATCATTGTGGAATCTGAAAAGACATGTATCCCGAAAGCATGACGGTGTACTTACTACATGCACTTTCTACATGCACATGCTAAAAGAAAGGAACTAGGTGGGTAGATAACTAAGTGTGTCATTGTAGCAAAGTATTTATAAGCAAGAAATCTGATCTCTTAAACGTTTCATTCATTTTTGTTATATTATCTATACAATAGGCAATAATTTATTTTGGCCCAAAAGGCCTGGCATATTCCCACATTCTGGGAGATTTCCGTTTTGATTGGGTTATTTTACCCTAAAAGCTTTAGACCTACCTAGAAAAAAACAGAAACAACTCTGCATCTCTGATCAGCCTGGCAAGTGGCCAAAAGGGAGAGGAGAGGATGTTCTCCGCAGCTGGACTGCTCTCTAGGCACCATCGCATTAGCCTGAAGCCACAGACTGGCCAAACTCATGTTTCTAAAAATTCACTCTAAAAATGTATTCAAAAGCTACTCATTTTTTGTTTAGTCACAGCCTATATGCACAATTTATAGACTATAAGGATTTAATACAGTAAAATGTTGTTTAAATGCTGGGAGCTTTATGTCCCTACGAGCTGATTGTGTCACACTCGCAAATGCTCCACAATGTATTTCTTTGTAGGCTCTATCCTTGAAATAATAGAGCCTAAATCATTCATTTTCATTCCTTCTTAGGCTCCCTGTCTGGCTCCTGACCTATTTAGTGTGTGTATATGCTGTTTAATATGACATGTAGCCTATTTGAAATTGTGTTATTCTTACAATCACCTTTTCATGTTTATTCAAATACTTTTCCTTCAAATCCGTATGGTTTGGTTTCAATACTTCAAAACCAAATGGTAGGTCCAGGTAGTCACAAAAATAGATCGGTTTGGAGTGGCAATTTTCTTTTTCCTGTGAGCAAGGAGAGGTTTTTAGCAGAGCGGTTGGAAAGGACATGGAGAGCTGGAGTGGTATACATGCACCGCTCCATGAGCGATGAGAGGGATTTCCAACAGCTCAACTCCGCTCACATGCTCTGACAGGAGTATGGTTAGTGAGGTAGCCTATCCTACCTGTCCTGCAGGGTTAGCATGATGAACAGTGAGGGAGGGGAAATTACATCACACACACACACACACACACATGCAGGCACGTGCACACATACACACACACACACGCACGCAGTAACACACACTGTGTCTGTCTCTCTGGGCTGTGTGTGACCTCTGTGGTCCTACCCACATGCGGTTGTTTGAGGCCGGTGATAAATGTATTGGTAGTGTTGACACGGATTAACACTCCCTTTTGTGTCGATCTCAGATCGATTTGGCTCCACTGCGCAGCCAGGGTTGCCTCCCAATTGGCACCATATTCCCTTTGTAGTGCACTACTTTTGACCAGAGACATATTATCCCTGGTCAAAAGTAGGGCACTATATAGGGAATAGGGAGCCATTTTGGACAATACCCAGCTCTCCTTTAGAATGGCAGAACTTTGACAATAAATACATTGCCATCAACCACTAATTACCAGCGCAGATACATTACCTTTAAAGATACATGCCAAGAGCACAACCACAGTCTGAACTCACCATTTTGTCCCAAATGGCACCCTATGTTCTATATAGTGACCAGAGACCTATGTCTGTAATCACCTGTAAGTAACCTATGGGCGCTGGTCAAAAGTAGTGCACTATATAGGCAATAAAGTGCCATTTTGGACACAGATTTTGGACACAGACCCCATCTGGTTGAGTTGGAGACGTGAATACAACATATCATTTGTTAACTTGCTATAGGCTATTTATTGTATTTCAAAAGTGATAGTGAATTGTGTTTGGTTGTCAACGCAACCATATATCAACATTTGAAGGAGATGTGTATTCTGCTTGGATAGTTCCATCTGCGCCACTGACTTAGTCTGGCATTAATTCCATTAATCATTGATATGTTGGATTCCCGTCTCCATCTCAACCAAAAATCTAAGTTAAAGAATCGGACTGAAAATCAAACCAAACTTTAAATAAAGTTGAAACTCATCTCCTTCAAATGTTGATATTTGGTTGCGTTGACAACCAAACAATTTAATATCACTACATATCATTACATTTGAAATCAACTAGAGCTTTAAACCCTAGGCCTATTGTATTGTCTATTATTTTGTTGTTGTTGAATTGAAACAATTAGTTATTGATGACTTTGCCAATGCAAAGTCAATTGGCATCATTGATGATATGAGAGATAAAAGTATAATCACATTTCATTGCCTCTGTTAAACCTACCCTTTGGAATGACTTCAATAGCAACACTGAATCGATTTGGTTTTTAAGTGGAGATCTCTCAACAACCATTCTCACAATAGCACATTGGTAAAAGTCAGTGACAAATAGTTCAACTGGACTTGGTTAAATGGTAGCTGGAGATAGATCAATTCTCCAGTAGGAGGTGCTGTCCAGACTATCATTCCTTGTTGTTCTGATAGCGAATATAACTTTGAAGAATTGATGTTGTTTTAAAGGTACAAATTCAACATATTTTTTAAAAGGTAAGTCTATGTTGAAATGTGGCTACCTAATTCCCTAAGGATGACATAATCAGGTGGTTGAAATTTCACCCTCAAAATAAACAATTGATGACTTTTTTCAAATCCAATGTATTTGGCAAGTAGATTCCACGTCACAATATGTTGACAAATTACATTGAAACAACGTCGATTCAACCAGTTTGTGCCCAGTGGGTTGTCTCTCTCTGGTGTCTTTTAGCAGACCTAGATTAGAGAAAATAAAATATTTCCAGACCTGAGCTGAGAGTGATTACAGGACAGGTAATCAAGACTGAACCTTAATTGCGGCGAGTTAATACCCTGCCCTGTCTGTGCTCCCCTTTGGCCTCCTATCTTTGATCTAGCCTCTTTGACGTTCCTTTCTCAGAGGGTTTGCATATTTTCAGTGTACCTTAAACAGTACAGGGAGAACTCTTCTTATCTTACCATCTGAGATGTAAAACACAGCAGAGTAGCAGTAGGCCCATCCAGGAGAGCATCCAAGAGAGTCTACGTGCGTGTGCGTGTTTGTGTGCGTGTTCGTGTGTGCGCTTGTGCGCGTGCGTACGCTTGCCTGCATGCGGCCTGCTATAAGAATAAATGATGGTGATTTTCAACTCGTATTACCACTACAATAAATGCAGTAGCATAATAAAATCAACCTATTAAGAATGAGAATAGGGTAGTTAAAATCCACGTTAGTTGACAATTCAACCAACCATAAATCGAAACGAGATGTTGAACTGACGTCTGTGCCCAGTGGGTTATTGCCTATATACAAAACATTATGCAGACCTGCTCTTTTCATGACATAGATTGACCAGGTGAATCCAGGTAAAAGCTATGATCTCTTATTGACGTCACTTGTTAAATCCACTTCAATCAATGTAGATGAAGGTGAGGAGACAGGTAAAAGAAGGATTTTTCAACCTTGAGACAATTGAGACATGGATTGTGTCTGTGTGTCATTCAGAGGGTGAATGGGCAAGACAAAAGATTTAAGTGCCTTTGAACAGGGTATGGTAGTAGGTGCCAGGCGCACCAGTTTGTGTCAAGAACTGCAATGCTGCTGGGGTTTTCACACTCAACAGTTTCCAGTATCAAGAATGGCCCACCACCCAAAGGACATCCAGCCAACTTGACACAACTGTGTGAAGCATTGGGTCAACATGGGCAAGCATCCCCGTGGAACGCTTTCAACACCTTGTAGAGTCCATGCCCCAATGAATTGAGGCTGTTCTGAGTGAAATAGAGGGGTGCAACTCAATATTAAGAAGGTGTTCCTAATGTTTCTTGTGGTTTTGATGTTTTATATCGCACCGTCTTTCTGCTGTATACTGATTGTGAATTATGTCTCACACATCTATCAAGTAATGTGCTGTACTGTGACCTCGGTGACATTGTTTTACTATTCCCTAAAAGCCTGTGGTTGACTGCAGCAGCTCCACCGCCTCCATTTGCAGCACAATGAAGCATAACTCTCAATTATTCTGATCAGAATCACCTGAATCAACTGCTTAAAGCAGTTGATTCTGATCAGAATAATTGAGATTCATGCTTCATTGTGCTGCTTTATCTGGGAATCAGCACCACAATGCCTGAGACTGGAAATTATTAAATTAATAGTTTTGGCATGCTTTGATCTAGAACGGAATATCTGATTAGACGAATATCTGAACCATATTAAATGAAAAATGGTGGGACAGTAATTTGTATTTCCGACTGATAGTAAGTATATGTTAGCCTACGTACACAAAGCATTCATTTTAGTGTAATTGCATAGTGTTGTCTGTAATGAAATCATACAAGTTCTTCCTATCCCAAATCGTAGAGTCCTGTATTCAGACGGAGAGAGAGGAGATTATGTTGTGGCCTGGTTGAAATGTTTCTTGTCAAACCAATTTTACAGGGATGAGGGTATCGAGTTCCCCTGTAGGTGTCGTTTGCCACAGACGGTCCCCTCTCCCATCATAAGTCCCCAGGGACACCTTTCCCCAAGCACGGGTAGATTTGAAGAGGAAATAACCATAGAGCTTTATCTAAACTACTAAAGCATGCATGTTAACATAGGCCCTATGTATACACAAGGACACCACCCAGGAGACTATACATATGCACTATACATGGCCAGACAGCACAGTCACAAATAAATGATCACATGCACACAGTCACAAATAAGTGACTCCAAGAGAGAAGTGAATTTCGAACAGCCCCGGCTACAGCTATAGATTGTATTGTGTCTGCACAGGGTCTGAGTCATTTTTCCACATGCAGGCTTAGAGAGAGAGGGAGGGGTGTGTGAGGTGGACAGAGGAGAGGGGGATGGGGAGGTCTGCATAGATCTATGTCTGGGAGGGAGCATCACATGATCAAAGCCCCCAGGCTGCTCTCACACCGGAGGAGGACTCTCAATAAGACAGGCAGAGATGAAAGAGAAGGAAGAGAAGGAACGAGGGAAGACCAGAAGGAGAGGGATAGAGGAAGAGGAGAGGCGGTAGAGGAGGTTCTGATCAAGAATAAGCTGATCCTTGGCATTGATTGGGCCGTTTGTGGTCAATGTGGGGCAGATTAACAGATCACCTCTACTGTAGGTCCTGTGGTGTCTGTCTGGTGGTGTTTTGCTGGGTTTAATGTAAAACCCACACACACAGCTCACACTACTTGGTTTAACACAGCATAACACACACGCACAACTCTATCTGCTGGGTCTAACACACACACACACACACACACACACACACACACACACACACACACACACACACACACACACACACACACACACACACACACACACACACACACACACACACACACACACACACACACACACACACACACACAAACACACATAGCCCAGTGCCTGCTGCTTCATCCATCACACGCTGTGTGCTCTCCAGCTCTCCCCATGTCCAAACAGCAGATGGACAGCTAATATTTGCCATTGATTGCCACTGGGCAACATTGTAAAGTCTATGGTTTAGGACAGACAGCATCCATAAATGAAACATCCACAAATATTGGGAGCCCTGGTCAAAAGTAGTGCACTAGTGTATAGGGTGCCATTCGGGACGCAACCCGATCTCCATGCAGCTTCCTAAACAACTCGTTTTTCACAGATTAGCCCCAGATGAAGTAGTCTGCCGAGAGATTGTCCCATAGCCGGGGAGGATACATGGTTTATTTAGTCTTTATTGGGGTCGTTAAATCACACCCCGTGGACTAGCAGGATAGTAAACAACCGGGGAGTTTTTTTTTCTCTCTCCAAGCCGACTGGCAGAGATATGGTGTGAATCATGGCCAGTCTACTTTGTGACGGTGTGTGGAAAGACTGTATGGAGATTGTACCAGTTGCTCATGCAAAACTACTCAGAGAACACATAACGCTTTCACACAATTGCTCATGTCGCCATAGAAACCTGATAACCCAGGCATAACATTACTTAAACAAAGTTGAAACACTATGAAAGCAGGGGAGGACATCCACATTCAGCACAAAGGCTGTAATAAAAATATATAGGCCTATAGTAGAACAAACTGACAGACAATCCTCATGTCGCTTATTGTTTTGCCAAGATCTTATTCATCGTATTTAGATTGAGGAACAGAAATGACATGAACAAGACTTTTGGCCATTTTTTTATGTGGAAGATTAAGTGTTGACAATTAGTAGATTTATATAAGTCCAGCAACATACATTATAAATAGGGCGGTGCACCATAGGGCGGCGCACAACTGGCCCAGCGTCATCCGGTGTAGGCCGCCATTGTAAATAATAATTTGTTCTTATCTGACTTGTCTAGTTAAAAAAAAGTGACATTTAAAAAATAATAATACATTAAAAAAATGCATGTAAAGCAAACACATTTTAACGTAATGCAACTACATTATAAGAAGTTTGTTTTCTTATTAGAGAAGCTACAGTTCCTGAGCCTTCCTTCCGTTTCCCTTCTCTATGCGGCAGCACGACAGTATGTGGAGAGACGGAGAGCTGGAGTTGGTCTCTCTGGCTTCGGCCCACTCTCCTCTCCTGCCCGGCTGTCACCTGAGGTTTATGAGAACCACTGTAGGTTACTTTCCAGACGTTTGAACTTGAAGCACTTGGCTAAATGCCTCCAGAGTTGCCCAGCCCGTGCTGCACTACAACTATATAACTTGAGCGCCACCTACTGGTTGTATTGTCAGCATCCATGTCATGTCTGTTTTGATCCATTCACATGTGTCCTTATTCCCGTTCTATTTCTATTTTATTGACAAGGCACAGATCTAATCAAACAACAGCACACAGACACACGACTGGCAGAGAGACACAGAGACAGGGAGACGGACATGCAGACATGCTGACAGGCAGGCAAACAGAATAGGGACTCTTCCACTTGAAAGGTTAGCGTTAACAGACCGAGTTCCTTCTGTGTCCACAATGTCTCTTACTAGTTATAAAAAGTAATTTCCTCTCTTCCTCTCTCCACTGTTGCCAAATAGAGCTGGAGGGTAAAAAATATGCCGCCGTTCCCTGAGGTTAGTAGTATATCCCAGCTCTATCTGAGCTTAGTGTTTCTTCCATCTGAGGAACAGGATGTACTTAGCACCCACTCAACATACCACGCGCACACACACACACACACACACACACACACACACACACACACACACACACACACACACACACACACACACACACACACACACACACACACACACAAAAAAATGTTGTAATGTAAAAACTGTCGTACTGGCATTTTCCAGCCCTAACTCCAGGCTCAGCAATTTACCTGCCGAACATCAGCTCACTTGGACTGTGGTGGTAGGGGGGGCAGTATTTGAGGTGTGTCCTTAAAAACAAGCGCAAAAGTGACAATTTCATGCAGTGCTAAGTTTTAAGACAAACAAAAAGCAGGTCTTAGCAGCAAAGGCTGTTTAGCAGCATCACATTGATGCATCTTTTTATCCTGGCCATTAGCCTTTGCTCCATTCATCTTTCCCTTGATCCTGACTAGTCTCCCAGTCCCTGCCACTAAAAAACATCCCCAAGACCTGATGCTGCCACCACCATGCTTCAACATAGGGATGGTGCCATGTATCCTCCAGGCATGACACTTAGCATTCAGGCCAAAGAGTTCAATCTTAATTTCATCAGACAAGAGAATTTGGTTTCTCATGGTCTGAGAGTTCTTTAGGTGCCTTTTGGCAAACTCCAAGCGGGCTGTCATGTGCCTTTTACTAAGGAATGGCTTCCATCTGACCACTCTACCAAAAATGCCTGGTTGGTGGAGTGCTGCAGAGATGGTTGTCCTTCAGGAAGGTTCTCCCATCTCAACAGAGGAACTCTGGAGTTCTGCCAGAGTGACCATCGGGGTTCTTGTTCACCTCTCTGACCAAGGGCCTTCTCCCACGATTGCTCAGTTTGGCCGGGCGGCCAGCTCTAAGAAGAGTCTTGGTGGTTCCAAACGTCTTCCATTTAAGAATGATGGAGGCCACTGTGTTGTCGGGGACCTTCAACGCTGCTTTCTAATTGGAGTTAATGACAACGCATCGCATAAAAGACCGTAAATACACAACTTGAAGCAACCACATGTCTACCAAAAGGTCTGAATTGTGTCAGCAATTTGTATCTCGTATTCTTTTGAACGTAACATCATGAATTGGGGGTATTTAGAGTACTATATAGGTAGAGAACATTGAACAGAACAAGGCTAATGTCAATAATTCAATTTTGACCAAAATGCAAATAAAGCCTTATAGTCCCAAGCTCTCGATTTTAGAGCATGTGGAGCACATTCTGATTGGTCAGTGAGGGGCCAAACCTCAACATACCCACAACTTGTTTATTCTGCAAAACCCAGCCATTTCGTGCCACCCGCAGCTACTGCGCCCATAATTCAGTTTGGGAGAATAGCAGACACACCCCACTGGGCACACGCTTGTTGAATCAACGTTGTTTCCACGTCATTTCAATGAAATTACATTGAACCAACGTGGACAGTGAATTGACGTCTGTGCCCAGTGGGACCGCGAACCTATAACGCTACCGCCAGCACTAAGATTTACCATTCCGTTAAAAGATTGACCAGTTTGTTAAAATCGAGCCCAGAGAGAGAGAGAAAGAAAGAAACTCAGACTTTGCAGTCTCTCTGTGAACTCATTGGTTTCTCTCAGTGGGGAGTGGGTTTAGGGCTGGGGTTTATTGTATCGTTTACTCTCCCAGCAGGCCACAGTGTTCAGTCAGAATGGACCACAGGTCAACCGAGCCACAATTGGTCACAGTGGATTGATTCAGACTGTTTGTCTGCTTCTACCTCCCTCTGGTTCTCTCTTTCAATCTCCAATCTCTCTCTCTCTCTCGTTCTCTCTCTCCTCCTTTCACTCTCTATCTTGCTAGCCCCCTCTGTCTTTGAACTCTCTCTCCTTTACACTGTCTGTTTCTATCTCCTTTACCCTCACTTCCTTACCATTCTTCTTTCTTTCTCTCCCTATCTCTCTCTCCCTCCCTCCTTGTCCATTGACATGCATGGAAGGAGCCCTGGGCAGGAGGTGGGAGAGAAGAGAAGAAGGCTGGGTAGGTATAAAGTGTTTGTGCATCGCCACAAGGAATTCCTGGCGGTGTGTCGGCAGGCTTTATCACAGCTTGACAGAAGCCAGTGCCCCGGGGTGAGAGCAGGCAGGCAAGCGTCCCGGCTGTGGCGCTCCGCGGCGTCCCTCCCTCCTAATGCCCCATGGGTAGTGGTGAGTCATGAATGAATCAGGCACCAGGCTCTACAGCAGACAGGACCCGAGAGCAGAAGAGCAGGGGAGTAGTGGATGGATGAACAATTTTGGGTTGGAGCAATGAGCTGAAGGTGTTTGACTAATAAGCGCAGTTAAATCACTGTTGAAAATGAAATGTGTGATGTGTCAGCGTTGGATTTTACAGAGGACCTTGAAGAACATCTCAGAACATCTCATTCTATACATGCAGTATAAATGTATTGACTTCCAAGGCATACCACCATAAAAGACTCTTGCAATTGAAGTGTTTTCAAACCTTGTATAAGCCCAACACCACCTCCGGTGTGAGTGATTATAGTATATTTCCCTCTCTGTTGTGTTGTCTTACCTCTCCTCTCTCACACAACGTATTAGCAAAAATCGATTTCAAGTCAAATCGTTATCAAACACATCCACTCTGCTTTCCTTTCTAAATCCTGCTGCATGTCCCAGTCGTTCCGCTCCCCTGGTGCTGGCGTATGCAATCACCGTCCCAAAGGGCACCCTATTCCCTACATAGTGTACTACCTTTGGGCCCTGATCGAAATTAGTCCACTATATAGGGAGTAGAGTGCCATTTAGGACAGAGCTGGAGGCTGGCCTGGCTCTGTGACAAGCTGTACAGATGGGGTTCAGGCTGGAGCTTCAATGGGAGCTGGGACTGGGATTGTGTTACCAGGCTAGTACTCGAGATGCATGGGGAAAGGGCTGGGGATAGTTTATAGGGCTGAGCCTGCGGCTGAGGCTATAGGGTTGGGACTATGGCTGGGACTGATGCTTGACCTGTGACTGAAATACAGAGTTGTTGAAGCTGGGACTAGCTAGGTTCCTTGGCTAAAGTTGAGGCTGGGACTAGCTATGTTACAAAGGAAGGTGAAGCTGCTTCCACAGCTCTGCTGACAGTCAGCAGATAAGCCCAAGCAGCAGCCTGCCCTCCCTTCCTGTCCCCTTTCCCCGGCCCCCAGAGGAGCCCTAGTGTGAGAGGGGAAGCCCTGACCAGAGAGAGAGGGTCTGCATCCCAAATGGCACCCTATATAGTATAGTGCCTTTTCCCTATATAGTGCACTACTTTTGACCAGAGCACTATGGTCCCTGGTAGTGCACCACATAGTGAATAGTATGCCATTTGGGACAATACTGCTCTGTCTCCCCCCAGACTGACACCAGGACCAACCAGGCAGGCAGGGACCTGATCTCAGACACACGGTGCTGTCTGCAGACCTGGGTTCAAATAGTATTTGAAATCTTTAAAATACTTTAAACGTTTGCTTGGAGTCCCAGATGGGTGGGGTTTGCTCTCTTGCCTTGTCACCTGAGCCAAACCACATAGGCTGCTGTATGTGCACCTTCCATTCCTAAACAATGGAGATAACAGGGGGGGGGGGGGGTCAGAGAGAGCGAGGGGGAGGAGAGAGAAAGAGAGAGAGAGAGGAATGAAATGAGCGAGTGAGGAGGAGGGACAAAAAGAGAGAGATGATCAGTGTGATCTCATCTATGCTGTAGTTAGTTTATAGGAAGGAACGGCAGTTGTTAATTGGAACAAAAAGTGAGCTCAAGAGGGGGGTGACCTGGGGAGCTCTGAGGTACCGGAAATCACCTTTATAATAAAGCATTGCATGCATATCATTGCGTTTGCGTAGTGGTCTAGGCTAGAGCAGTAGAGTAAAGGAACTTGCAGAATTTCTTTGTAGCCTAGGGTCCGGGGGAAAAATAGGGCCTTTTATAAACGCATTTCATGTAATTCTATGCCACTTTACATGACTTGAGATTTTAGTAGAATCTTTTTTAATACCGCACAAATAATTGAAATGTCAGGCTACTTTAACACTGACAAACTGAGAACATTAAAAACAACCTCGTATTGAATCCAGGCCTAGATGTGTGGAGGAGACACATATATTGTATGATATGAGGAGGTAATTATAGTCCTGAAAAAGCTTTCCGGTTTCAATGACTCACCCGATGATGCACAGCTCACTCACCAGCGATGGCCACCCTGCATCCCACTGCTGACTTCTTTCTGAAGCTAGATAGGGTTGGTTCCTGGATGGGAGACCGGCTGCTGCTGGAAGTGGTGTTGGTGGGCCAGTAGGAGGCACCCTTTCCTCTGGTCTAAAAAAAATATCCCAATGCCCCAGGGCAGGGATTGGGGACATTGCCCTGTGTAGCGTGCTGTTTTTCAGATGGGATGTTAAATGGTTTAGTTTGTAATAACAATGCTGTTCGCTCAATTGGCCTATTTGTAAGTTGAAAAAAATATTTCCGTAGCCTTATCGACAGATAAGTATTTTTGTTTCAGCAGGAGCCATTGGCTTTCCAAGCTCTGCTATCCCATGATTGTATTAGAAATATTGCAAAAGGCCTGTTTTGACTGCATGCTTTTCACTGACAGATTTGCCACGCGTTCCCGACTGTAGGCGATGCCTTGTGATTGGGCTACACACAATCCACAGGTAAGCTATAAAAAAATATAAAAAAATAAGCTATTGATCCTCTGTGGCTAAATTATAGACCTAAAAACCTTGTTTCGCTTTGTCATTATGGGGTATTGTGTGTAGATTGATGAGAAAAACATTTAATTTAATCAATTTTAGGATAAGGCTGTTACGCAACAAAATGTGGAAAAGGTCAAGGGGTCCGAACGCTTTCCGAATTAACTGTACATTGTATACTCAAAAAAAAAAATATATATATATATATATAATATATATATATATATATATATATATATATATATATTATAATACAATGGCTCAGAGAATGAGTTTATGTTTAACAAGTAATCCCAAAAAACTCAACAAAAAAAAGATAGGGGTCAAAAATGATTGGCACCTCTGTTTTCAACACAGCAGCACCCTTCCCTTGAGAGGATAACGACACGGCCGTTTTCTAAAACACATTGGGAGGGATCTTAGATCATTTATATCCTTCCGCTGCGCTTATGGACTACCCTCTTTAATTCAAACCACAGGTTTTCAATGGGGTTCAAGTTGATTTTGCAATAGCCACAATGAACAACTATTTTAATTTAATTTGAATTGGCTCCACCCCACAGGAAGCAGAATTAGAATATAATTTGAATTGAAGGAAGTAGAATTCAATTCAAAGCCATTCAAACCAATTTAAGTGAGACATGAAAGTCTCATTAATTTGACAACTATTTTATCCGAAGGATATACCACTTATTAATGCAAAGAATACACATACCATTTCAAATATCACTTTGATTATAACTCCAAGATGTCAAAAAGTATTATTCTTTGTCATGAGATAGATTGTTCCCTTCCATATTGCAATGTTTGATCTAATGCATTTTGGGATAAAAAATTTTTTTTATGAATTATGGGAATTATGAACCCACATAATGACCCACATAATGATCTTAGAATATTTCCAGACCAGTGTAATTATAAAAACATGTTTAATTAAGGAGTATGAGTTTTTTTTAAATGTAATGTTTCAACCTTATGCTAAATGATATTGGTCACCATACATGATGTCAAAATAAACATTTGTATGGTGGTGTGCATTGAATTAAATTCTACATCCTTTAATTCAAATTCAATTCAAATTCTTCTTCCTGTGTGGTGTGGTTAATTCAATAATATTTGAATTAAAGACCAATTCACAACTCAATTCAGAATTGACCCCAACCCTTGCACCTTAAGCCATACATTACACTGTATCTCCCAAATGAGAGTCATTCTAGACCTGTATGATTTCACACATGATGGTAGCGTCAGTCTATAAAGTTAGCAAGTGACCTTACGATGGACCCTGCCACCATTTCCTCATAGTCTGCATCCCAAATTGTACCCGATACAGTAGCTGGCCAGAAGGCTCTAATGTGTGAACTATGTAGGGAATAGGGTGCCATTTGGGATGTAGACATAGTAAACGAACTGGACCATTTTATCCATGCTGCACTTTAAGGTCTACAACCTCCATGAGTCATAGACTACCTCCTACCACTTAGCAACGGTCCCCACCATTTAAACAGGCCATCCGTAGGTTATGAGAAGCCTATTAAGGGGAATCATGCAAGCATTACAGGTTCAATTAAAGAGCTGCCTCCTTATCGCAGCATCCCTGGGGCTGTGTCCTACCCAAATGGTCCCCTGTTGCCTATATAGTACACTACTTTTGACCAAAGACCTATGGCAACCCTATGGGCCCTGGTCGAAATTAGTGCACTAAATAGGGAATAGGGTGCCATTTGGGACACAGCCTGGAACTCCTCCCCAGACTGCAGGAGTGTGTCACCCTGATGTGGAGCACACTAAACAGCCCCCTGGGAGACTGGAGGATCTCAACTGGAAAACAGACAGAGGCAGTGACTTACAAACCCTTCCCAGACAGCACATTAATATACACAGTAAACATGGGACAGGATGATAATGATGCCTGTCTGGTAGAGTAGTAGATATGAACAGTTGCCAGTGTAGATGTGCCTAATTATAGTGTACATTATGTTTCGTAAACCTAAAAATTTAAAGTGAAATAGATGTAGAGCCGGCCCCTAGACATGTGCGTAACCTCAGGATATATATATATTTTTTAATTGACCATTGGAAGTCTGCAGTGATACAACACAGAAGACCACTTCAATTTATAATTTCAAATAGCGGGAGATTCATTGCTCCCTATTGAATAGAAATACGTTTTTAGCCTGACTGAGAAGTGTAATGCACATGGTCTATCTCCTAGGAACCATACTGGAGGGCTGTTTACAGCTGGGGATAACACTAAATGGAGCACATCTTTATCTGAGGGGAAATAATCATATGCAGACAGACTAAAGTAAAAGAGCATAGTCTTAATATTATTTTGACCAAAGCACACAAAGGCGAGAAAAAAGAGGAACCACTAGAGCAGGGTGCCCCACAGGCCAACTGATTTTATTAGACCCCCACGTTTTCAGAGCAAAATAATGTATCAATTTCAACATAAAAGACTGTAAAAACACCAGCAAATCAACTCTAAGTGTTTTTCATTTTGGAAATCTGTTCCAAATGATTATCACGCACAAGAGAGATATTGCATGTGATCATATACAAATGTAAGCAATGTTTGAAACTAAGATTTTTTTTAAATATTCTGGTCAAATATTATATTTGTTTTGGCTTCTTGCGGTCAATTTGCAGTCTACACTGACTATCCGTGGTGCTGTTAGCTGGTCTGAAGGAGCTGGTCTGGGCTCTTGAAAACTGTCTCTTCCTTAATTTGGGGGGAGTCAAAAGGTGCAGCTGGCCCATTCTATCCTAAAGCATGGCCTGTGTGCCAAAGAAACTTACCACAAGTCAGGATAGGGTTCAGACCCCTTGACTTTTCCACATTTTGTGACGTTACAGCCTTATTGTATTTATTTTTTTTTTTTTAATAATTCCTCAGTAATCTACACACAATACCCCATAATGACAAAGCAAAAATTGGTTTTTAGAAATGTTTGCAAATGTATTGTAAATAAAAAAATATCATAAAACACTTCTTTACATAAGTATTCAGACCCTTTGCTATGAGACTCGAAATTGAGCTCAGGTGCATCCTGTTTCCATTGATCATGCTTGAGATGTTTCTACAATGTGATCGGAGTCCACCTATCCAAGTTTATAATTTTAAAAGGCTAATTGATCATTAGAAAACCCTTTTGCAATTATGTTAGAACAGTTGAAAACTGTTGTTTTGATTAAAGAAGCAATAAATCTGGCCTTCTTTAGACTAGTTGAGTATCTGGATCATCAGCATTTGAGGGTTCGATTACAGGCTCAAAATGGCGGAGTTGAAAAAAAAGACATATCTCAGACTGGCCAATAACAAGAAAAGATTAAGATGAGCAAAAGAACACAGACACTGGACAGAGGAACTCTGCCTAGAGTCGCCTCTTCACTGTCGACGTTGAGACTGGTGTTTTGCAGGTACTATTTAATGAAGCTGCCAGTTGAGGACTTGTGAGGCATCTGTTTCTCAAACTAGACACTCTAATATACTCAGTTGTAAACCGGGGCCTCCCACTCCTCTTTCTATTCTGGTTAGAGCCAGTTTGCACTGTTCTGTGAAGGGAGTAGTACACAGCATTGTACGAGATCTTCAGTTTCTTGGCAATTTCTCGCATGGAATAGCCTTCATTTCTCAGAACAATAGACTGATGAGTCTCAGAAGAAAGGTCTTTGTTTCTGGCCGTTTTGATCCTGTAATCGAACCCACAAATGTTGATTCTCCAGATACTCAACTAGTCTAAAGAAGGCCAGTTTTATTGCTTCTTTAATCAGGACAACAGTTTAACTCTGCTAACATAATTTCAAAAGGGTTTTCTAATGATCAATTAGCCTTTTTTTAAATGATAAACTTGGATTAACTAACACAATGTGCCATTGGAACACAGGAGTGTGGCTGCTGATATTGGGCCACTGTACGCCTATGTAGATATTCCATAAAAAATCTGCTGTTTCCAGCTACAATAGTCATTTACAACATGAATAATGTCTACACTGTATTTCTGATCATTTTGATGTTATTTTAATGGACAAAAAAATTGATTTTCTTTCAAAAACAAGGACATTTCTAAGTGACCCCAAACTTTTGAATGGTAGTGTATGTAAATGTGATATTTCTGTTTTGGCTTTGTCATTATTGTAACGGCTTTCTTCTGTGGACGAAGGATCGGACCAAAGCGCAGCGTGGTTAGTGTTCATCATTTTTAATTAAAGCCAATAAACGTGAACACTCCAAAATACAAAACAACAAAATGTGAAAAACCGAAACAGTTCTGTCTTTGTGTTCTATGCACCAGATAGGACTGTTTCGGTTTTGCCAAATTTGTTATTTTGTATTTTGTAGTGTTCACGGTTTTGTCGTTATTAAACATGATGAACACTAACTACGCTGCGTCTTGGTCCGATCCCTGCTACACCTCCTCTTCAGACGAAGAGGAGGAAATCTTTATCTTTATCTTTACCTTACAATCTTTTACCTTACAATTATGGGGTATTGTGTGTAGATTGATGAGGTAAAAAAAAACATTTCATCCATTTTAGAATAAGGCTGTAACATAAGAAAACGTGGAAAAATTCAAGGGGTCTATATTCTTTCCGAATGCACTGTACATGTGCCGACTGGTATGGACACTGCTGTTCTAGACATTATGACTGACATTATCATCAGTCCCTTCTGCAGCAAAGCACCCCCACAACATGATGCTGCCACCCTTGTGCTTCAAGGTTGGGATGGTGTTCTTCGGCTTGCAACCCTCCCCCTTTTTCCTCCAAACATAACGATGGTCATTATGGCCATCAGACCAGAGGACATTTCTCCAAAAAGTACGATCTTTGTCCCCATGTACAGTTGCAAACCGTAGTCTGGCTTTTTTATGACGGTTTTGGAGCAATGGCTTCTTCCTTGCTGAGCGGCCTTTCAGGTTATGTCGACATAGGACTCGTTTTACTGTGGATATAGATACTTTTGTACCTGTTTCCTCCAGCATCTTCACAAGGTCCTTTGCTGTTCTGGGATTTATTTGCACTTGACGCACCAAAATACGTTCATCTCTAGGAGACAGAAAGCGTCTCCTTCCTGAGCGGTATGACGGCTGCGATTTTCCCATGATGTCAAGCAAAGAGGGACTGAGTTTGAAGGTAGGCCTTGAAATACATCCACAGGTACACCTTCAATTGACTCAAATGACGTCAATTAGCCTATCAGAAGTTTCTAAAGCCATGACAATTTTCAGGAATTTTCCAAGCAGTTTACAACTTAGTGTATGTACACTTCTGACCAACTGGAATTGTGATACAGTGAATTATAAGTGAAATAATCTGCCTGTAAACAATTGTTGGAAATATTACTTGTCATGCAAAAAGTAGATGTCCTAACCGACTTGCCAAAACTATAGTTTGTTAACAAGAAATTTGTAGAGTGGTTGAAAAATGAGTTTTAATGACTCCAACCTAAATGTATGCAAACTTCAGACTTCAACTGTATATGTTTTATTCATTTGTAGACAAGTTGAGATGTTTCTTGATATGTACAACCAATATAATTGGTGACACAATGATATGGAGTGTTTGGATGAAACACTGTTTGGGTCTGAGGAGCGGTCTACACTTGATTGCATAATTAACCACTATAATTTTCCACTACCTGTTTCTGTAACTCCTGAAACTTACTGTAATTTTCCACTGTTTATACTTTCCAGATGGGTCACAGAGTAGTTGCAGTAAGTTGTAAACGTGAGACCATAATGCTTTGCTGCAGATCAGCGGGAATCCATTATGTCAGACAAACTAAATGAAATGTGATCTCCATCCAACCCTTGTGTGTAATGTGCTTGTCAGCATGTCCTATTCATTCTCTTTATTAAGGCACAGAAGAAATAAGCAGACTCAAGAGTAATGTGACTGGGTTTAAAGACAAACTCTCTCTGCCGCTCAACTTCGATTTCTATAAGTAACCACTTCAAATAGTTGAATTAAATATGGCTCGGGGAAAAACATAAGCGAGTGTTGGAGGGTATACTTCGAGCACAGAGATGTTCATCATCAGTGGACCTCCCACAGAGGGAGATTATTATTCTGTGTGTATCTATTCATCACCAGCAATCAAGACCCAGGCGAGAGCCCAAGCCGGAGCATGCATCAAACGCATGGCGTGTTGGTGGCACCACATTACTTATATTAATATGCCAGGAGCAGTAAACAGCCAATGTACACCCTGATGACATTGTAAGGGGGGATATGGAAATTAGGCTTTGTGTGAGGGATTATGTAGAAACCGGGGCAACAACGGGCAATTTACAAAACATTTGTAATGTGTTCATAAATGTTTAATGAGGTACACTTTTCTCTGCCTGACACCTTACACAGGGCGGAGGTGAACCCTAAAACCACAACTCGCACTTTATCGGTTCCCTTATGCTTTCATGAGACAGTTGTTTCAATGTTGAATCCAATCCAATTGACACTTCCTAACAAAGTCCAACCTGCCTCAACAGGTCATGTTGTAGTATACTCCTACTCCTCCTCCAAAAAGGGTTTGTCAGCTTTCCCAATAGAATAACCCTTTTTGGTTCCAGATAGAACCCTTTTGGGTTCCATGTAGAACCGTCTGTGGAAAGGGTCCTACATGGAAACAAAAAGGGTTCATCAAAGGTTTTGCCCGAAGAACCCTTTTAGATACTACATAAATAGCACCTTTTTTTCTAAAAGTGTGCTGCTGCTGCTGCTACTACAGCTGCTGCTACTGCTACTACAGCTGCTGCTACTGCTACTACAGCTGCTGCTACTGCTACTACAGCTGCTGCTACTGCTACTACAGCTCAGCGGGCTAACAAAGTCATGTGACGTGCAGGAGACCCGAGTTCAAGCCGAGTTGGGTAACACAAGCAAAATTGTCATACTGTATTTCTCTAATCATCATCCAGCATCCATTGCCTACTTGTAGATAATGTATCTCTATCTCTATACCCTCCTCACCCCAACTACAAGAGCACCTGATTTGAGCTGATTAGTGGTTGACACTTGGCTGTCTGTAGCAGCTGTCGGGGATCTGCATAATGCGTGGTTGGTACTCAGACACACAGTAATTGCCATCCAGTTGATGTTCCAATCAGACTAGCTTTTAGTATTTGCTCCCAGTCTTCTCCTCCCTGTATAGTGTGGAATGTTTTGACCATTTCCTATTGACCCGTACAAAATGACTGCACTAAATAGGGAATAGGGTGCCATTTGAGATGCGAACTAAGAGATGGAGTGGAGACCAAAGAGAGAAATCTCTAAACAGAGACATCACCTATTCTGCAGCCATCCCATCTCTCCATCTCTCTGGCTGCAGATTATATCAAGACAAGACCGCTCTCTGTGTGTGATTTACCTTCTTATATCTGAATTCATTGAGTTCTGTCTTTTTTGATCTGTTACCAAAAGAAAGGCACAATATCACCCTTGTGCGGCTGTAAAGACAGACATTACTAAAAACAAATTTCCTCCTCTTATATTTACAGTTTACTCTCAGTACCACCTGTTTGCCCTGCTGTGGATTGGCTATAAATCAAGTCCAGCTCTGTCACGGACAGTAGCCAGGCAGATTTGAAGTGAAGCCATCTAAGACCATGTAACGGTTCTCGTGGGCTGAAGGAAGAGTGGACCAAGGTGCAGCGTTTAAAGTGTTCATGAATTTAATCCAAAAACCCAAATCGAACAAAAACAACAAACAACAAACAAGGAGACACAAAACAGAAAACAACTACCCACAAAACACAGGTGGGAAAAGGCTACCTAAGTATGGTTCTCAATCAGAGACAACGATAGCCAGCTGCCTCTGATTGAGAACCACACCCGGCCAAACACATAGAAATAGAAAACATAGAACAAAAACATAGAATGCCCACCCCAACTCACACCCTGACCAACCAAAATAGAGACTTAAAAAGGATCTCTAAGGTCAGGGCGTGACAGACCACCATCCATCCACCACCACAACTACTAATGTACTACCCTATCCACATGCTGTTCTGTTCACACTCGTCACATCAGTAGGAGTATGAACGCGCCCTTCATAGTGACACCAAGTGACAGACCTACATCATTCACTGGCATGCTTGCCTGCCTGGCATCTCATCTGAACCTGTCTGCCTGAGCTGTGGGTCACATCTTTGACCTGGGCCACACGGGTTGCGTGACCCTGTCACTGTTTATCCCCAGCTCCCCTCGAGGCTCTATAGTACTGAGATACAAACAGAGAGAGCCAGCCAGAGGCCCAACCGCAGTCCTCCCCAGTCCCTCATGCCCCTCTTCCAAGCCCTCAGGTGAGCCTAGGGTCCACTGACATCCAACCTGCGCCCCTCCCACCCTCCCTCCCTTCCCTGGCGATGACAACAGACATTCAGGCCAGGGACATCAAGAGTGTCACAGAGAATTACTGCGGCGACAGTTTGAACTCCATGCCTTGATTCCTGTAACTCCTGTACAAGTGAGGGTGTGGTACATTGTTGTTGTTCACCATTCCTCCTCCTTGCACCTGGCTGCTGTGTATGGTGGTGCCTCGGGGGGTGGGGGAGGGATGAGCAGTGTGTCGCGGTGTGTCAGGGTTGAAAGGCTGTGATCAGAACCGAGGGCCTGTCTCATACGCTTCCAGACAGACGAGCAGGAGTGAGACTTGGCAGCGTTTAAATACGAATGGTGGGGTCTGGCAGGTTCCATTAGATAGACTGTCGGGAAAAGGAATTAGCCCTCAACTGATTGCTTTTCATTCCATCTATGTGTCTTATAACAAGTCTGCCGTGACCCAAAATACAGAATGACAACGTAAGAGAGGATTACTAGCTACTGTATGTCTACGTCTCAAATGGCACCCTGCTCCCTACATAGTGCACTACTTTTAATCAGAGCCCTATGGGCACTGGTCAAAAGTAGTGAACTAAATATGTAATAGGGTGCCATTTGGGACACAGACAATACTGTATCTACAAGGCAGTAAAGGCCTGAGGTGCTTGACCAATGGAGTGTAGAAGGTATTACAGTAAAATTGTATCATCTACATTCCTATTTTGATCGATTGTCTGCTCAGGACCGTATCTGTATAATGAGCTAACATGCATTTTAGTCTACCGTCTAACCACTGCACCAAAAGACAAATAAATCATACAACATATTAAATCACACATTTACACACACACCCTCACTCAGACACACACTCACACACGTGCAGGTCGACCTCTCATGGGCCCGTTCCCTCTCTTCGCCCTCTAGGGGACCTGATGGGCCGTGTCTCTCGAGGACCATGCTGCCGATGGCCCCTGCCTGTCTGACAAACCCCATCTGGGCTTCGGACACTGATGCGTCGTCCTAATTGGCACCGCATTCCCTTTATAGTGCACTACTTTGATGCAGCCTGTACACTTCATCTCACCACTTCCGCTGGCCCTGGGGGAGTTTGGTGGTCTGTTTACTTGTATGTGTGTTTGTTTATTACAGCGACCAGAGCCCTGGTCAAAAGTTGTGCACGATAAAGGGAATAGGGGGCCATTTGGGTGACGTCACCGGTCAGATTTCCACATCCAATCAGGTCCTTCTGTACACGGCTCTGTCTTGTTGTTTCCCTGCATTCTGTATTTCTGCTAACTGACTGCCTGGCCTTTGGCTCAGATTACAAATCCACAACATGCTTAGAATGTAACCGAACCACGCTTTTAGTGCCGTAAGTTTAGTTTAACACGCTTTATCAAACAAACTATGTTTTGAATTATACATGAACTCCATAGAGTTGTGTTGGGTTATGAATCCACCTGTTATGCTCTCAACTGTAATCCACTACAGTATCATATGTCCTCTGGCAGACTAGGCATATTGCATTGCCTTGGTTATACCCATTCCACACTGTTCACATTAACGGCTATATGCTCCATAGAGAATGGCACATTCCTCTTTGTCGGTCTTCTCTATTTTTATGTCACACTCTTGGATCATATTCCTCCTTTAATGCATCCATCTAGCCCCTGCCGAGCCCTCGACACATTGGCATTGTACAGAGAAGGGAAGGGAGAGGGAAGGGAGAAGGGAGTGTCCCCTCACTTTGAATGTGGCATCCACTCTCCCCCTAGCCAGGAAACCAGATCTCTGGGGCTTTGAAGAGATGACGGCACAGTGTAAATGTCACCCGTGGCCCAGGGGTTGTGCGTTAATAATAATTGAATAGGAAACTCGACCGTCCCTCCACTTCCGTTTCTTAAGAGCAAGAGGGGACCTCTCAATTACCTGTTGTTCAGCAAAACACAGCTCCCTTTTGACTGAATGCCTGATTTGAGAAGAGTAATTATATAGATTTTTTTTTTTTTTAAATGTAACCTTTAATTTAACTAGGCAAGTCAGTTAAGAACAAATTCTTATTTACAATTACGGCCTACCCCATAAAGGACGGAGGAGGAGAGGAGTTAGATAGAGGGGACAAGGAAAGACAGAGAGTGGGCTGAAGTCAAGATTGAACATTGAGCATTTATCCTCCTTCACATTTTTGTGAAGGAGGATAAATGCCTCAGGGGGTTGGCTGAGTGATTGGATCTGACTTAATTTGATTGAATCTTAGCCTGCATCCCAAGTGACACCTTATTCCCTACAAGGTGCACTACTTTGGTCAAAAGTAGTACACTACTGTATGTAGGGAATAGGGTGCCATTCGGGACACGTCCTTGGTGTCTCTCAGTGATTGTATGGAAGTCCTGGCTGCATTCTTTACACACATCAGTACCTGACTCACATGGTAACTATCTACATCACGGCACCATGTGTAGCAGAGCTAGCATAAACACAATAAACATAATACAGACAGGCCTACCGTATGCCAACGTGCACAGACAAAATACACACAGAAATAAAAGATGTCACAGTCACCTTGCTGCTGGCTTGGGCCTGCATCATAACAAAACTCCTCCATATAAGAGAGAAAGACCGATAAAGACCATTTATAACCCTCTTTGACTCCCTTCACTCCCTCCCTCCCTCTCTTTCTCCGCTATGTCCAGTAACCAGACAGTAAGGCTCGGTGATGTGGAAGTGGAAGTGACACAGCCCACTGGGCAAAAACTGTTTGAATCAATGTTGTTTCCAAGTCATAATTATTTTTTTAAATCTATGTGATGACATTGAAAACTTATTGGATTTGCAAAAAGTCGTCAACATAAGGGAATATTTAACTGTCACGTATACGCAGGGAGTCCGGAAGCAGGTGCCGAAGGAGAGTTTAATAACAATGATGCGAGGCAAATGAACAAAACAGGGGCTGCGTCGTCAACATGAAAACAAACCAGTACTACCTGATGACTGAGGCTACTGAGGGCTAAATAAAGGGAAGGTAATCAAGCTGATGAAGTCCAGGTGTACGTAATGATAGGATGCAGGTGTGCGTAATGTGGAACAGGTGTGCGTAATAATGGTTGCCAGGGCCGGTGGTTAGTAGACCGACGACATCGCGTGCTGGTGAGAGGGAGTGGCAATAGGTGTGGCATTAACCTAAATCCAATGACATGGTATCATTTTTTTGTTTTTTTCACATTGAATTCATGATAGTTGACAACTAAACCACATGTAAAACCAAAACTAGACGTTGAATTGACGTCTGCGCCCAGTGGGAGTGTTCACTCTGGATTTGCATTGGGAGCTCAGCAGCTCTGTGACAAAGGCATCAGCCCCATAGACACAGTGGTGTAACTGCTCTAAAGCCCTGGGATCCGTCTGCAGCGCTCACCGTCACGCCTGTGGATCTGTCACGGGTTACTACTCTCGGGCTGCATCCCAAATAGCACCCTATCCCCTTTTTATAGTGCAACTTTCTTTTGACCAGGGCCCATAAGTAATAGGATGTCATTTGGGACGTGGCCACGAAGCACAACAGACTGCTACTCCTTAAGCCTGGTTCTAGTTCGCTGAACCATGGCCATAAGACAAGCCGTCTGCCGTGGACTTGAGAAACAATCTATAGAGTTTCGATTGACATGTCTACCAAAAGTGAAGTTCCTTTGAAAGATCAACGGCAGTCATAGCAGTTTGTTCAGTCAGACAGACGAGTAATAAGTAAAAGACAAGAAAACTGGACCTCGTTAGAACTATGGTTTGAGACCTTTAGGACACACATAATTACAGTGCTCCAAGTCACTAAAACCTTAGAGTTAGACTATATGGACATACTGTATGGCCCAAAGCCTGCATAGTGCTGTTAGAGATACTCTGTTATTGCACAGTCAAGAATCACCACGAAAATTCCAGTAATGGAATCACTTAGGATTATTTGCTTTCCTAACTAGACATATCTTCACTAAGCTGACAAGTAGACATGTATTTGTTTGCAGTGGGCTCGGTATGTAGATGTATCTCCCTTTCGTTGGCAATCGCTGCTGTGTGTGTGTGTGTCCATGTGTGGTCAGTATGGTTTTCTAACTGAAGTCAGATGTGACAATCTGGTCATATGACACATTTAGAAATAAATGCTCACTGAAAGGGATTTTTTTTTAAATCACAACCTTGCTTCTATACTTCTGTACAAATTCTGTTGCCATTTGCAGATCCCCACAAATCTCAGACATTTAAAATGACATTGACTGCGTTCCAAACGGCACCCTATTCCCTATGTGCATTTACTTTTTAGTCATATAGCAGATGCTCTTCTATAGAGCGACTTACAGTAGTAAGTGCATACATTTTCCATATTTTTTCGTACTTTTTGAGCAATACTGGACCAGTGAGCCACACGGGATGTATTTCACAAATTTTGACCAAGGCCCATTGGGTTGGGGTGGCATTTGGGATGCACACTTTGAAAAAACGAATGAAGACATAAATTAGTATCTTGTGACAGACTGCACGTGAGACTTGGTTCTGGGTTCCAAAATAATGTGAATGTGAAGTGACAAGTGAATGTGAATTTAGGGTAATAGTTTGTAGACATGGGCCACACTTAGAAGCACGCAATCTAAAGCTGCCGCTCAGCCTAAAGGAAAACAGGTAATAAAACGGACGAATCGGGACAGCTCCCTCAGGAGCAAGGCGCATCTTGATGTGTAGCTTGAACATGTCAGCTGTTTTGAGTGCTGACTATCTGGGGTAGTGTGTTTTGTCTGCGCCTCACAGATGTCTGTTTAATTACGGCTAGACGTGTCGCTAGCGGGACACCTCAACAACATCCGGTGAAATTGCAGAGTGCGAAATTCAAACCACAGTATTACAAATATTTAATATTCATGAAAATATACGTGCAGTACATCAAAATAAAGCTTAACTTCTTGTTAATCCAGCCGCAGTGTCAGATTTCAAAAAGACTTTACGGCGAAAGCACACCATGCAATTATCTGAGGACAGCGCCCGGCATACAAATGCATGAAAATCATTTTTCAACCAGGCAGTTGTGACACGAAAGTCAGAAATAGCGATATAATAAATGCCATACCTTTGAAGATCTTCTTCTGTTGACACTCCAAAAGTTCCCAGTTACATCACAAATGGTCCTTTTGTTCGATAAAGTCCTTCTTTATATCCATAAAAAGTCAGTTTAGCTGGCGCGCTTCCGTCAATAATCCACCGGTTTCCCTCCACCAAAATGCATACAAATGAATCCCAAACGTTACTAATAAACTTATCTAAACAAGTCAAACAATGTTTATAATCAAACCTTAGGTACCCCAATACATAAATAAACGATAAAATTTAAGACGGAGAATAGTTATTGTCTTTACCGGAGATAAACAAAAAGAACGCGCTCTCGTCCATGCGCATGGAAACACTACAACCAAAATGGGAGCCACTTAGAAAAACAACAACTTCTACCTCATTTTTACAAAAACCAGCCTGAAACTCTTTCTAAAGACTGTTGACATCTAGTGGAAGCCCTAGGAACTGCAATCTGGGAGGATTGCCCCACCTCGCCCCCCCACACACATATTATGAAAGATATTTTTTGTTTTTACTATATAAGCATGCCATGGGGTTTGTTAATGACAGACATGTTGTCACGTTCTGACCATAGTTCTTTTGTGTTTTCGTTGTTTTAGTGTTGGTCAGGACGTGAGCTGAGTGGGCATTCTATGTTTTGTGTCTAGTTTTCCTGTTTCTATGTTTGGCCTGATATGGTTCTCAATCAGAGGCAGGTGTTAGTCATTGTCTCTGATTGGGAACCATATTTAGGTAGCCTGTTTTGTGTAAGGTTTTGTTGGTGGTTGTCTTCTGTCTTTGTGTCTATGCACCAGATAGGACTGTTTCGGTTTTTCACATTTGTTGTTTTGTAATTTTGTAGTGTTCACGTTTATGTTCTTTATTAAACATGATGAACACTAAACACGCTGCGCTTTGGTCCTCTCCTTCGTCCACAGAAGAAAACCGTTACACATGTATTTGCTTAAAATTTATCACATGATGGATTCATTTCAGAGAGACAAATAATCATGTTTTTTTTGCTAAATACTATATACTGTATATTCCTCACTCAGATAAATAAGTAGTACTGCTAGGTTTTACACAGTGAAAAGTAACAAGTAAATAAATATTTAATAAAAAACTGAAGAAATGCTACATTTGTGATATATATATATATATATTTTTTTTTATCAATTCAGTAGTATGATATCTATATATGTCTGTATACCTTATATTTTTTTATATTTCATTTAGCAGATGCTCTTGACCAGAGCAACTTACAGTAAGTGCACTAAACTTAAGATAGCTAGGTGAGACAACCACTTATCACAGTCAAATATACAGGATATGAATATTCCATTCCAGCTCAGCAATGGATATATAGCGTTTTGCAAAAAAAACAAATACACATCTAAAATCTATTAATTAAAATCTTATATTATATTTTACACACACATGAAGGTACCCATAAGAAGTAATTTCTGGTGGGAAAAAACACAAATGTGAAAAATTGGTGGACACAGCGTTTTGGAAATAAACTCTTCATCTGTAACCCTCTCACCAACACGCTCAGATGGATCAGCATGGGAATAATGGTGGAATGGAAATCTCAGTAAATTAACTTGTATGATATTGACTCACTCAGGGGAAAAGCCGAGAGGCTAAGGATATTACTAATAGATACATGTACAGTTTATCAAGGCTTAGATTACTGTTTCCAGAATATTATCCCATGCAATAAAAATGAATGTATGACCCAATGAAAATACAACCACACATGAAATGCAATTTGACTTGAATATAATATAAATAAATGATCAGGCAACACAAATACAATCATTCACAATGTATAAATAAAAATGGAAAACCCCTGGGTATTAGAGTGCAGGCTTAACCTCAGTCTAACGTTGGCGTGCGTTGGAGCTCAATGAAGGTAGAATGATTCAGCAAATGAATGGGAAAACGTAACGTTATGACTAACTACTGTTCTCTGAAGGGGGGAAACAGGGTACAACATACTATGGGGGGTCGCACTCTCACGACTTCGGCTCAAGGATCTACAATCACGCCTGACAAGGCCAATGAAATCCCGCCTTGCTAGAAGCCCCGCCTTCCCCAGGTGATAAGCGTGAAGCTCGGATTCATCCCTTCAATTTAATACCTCTCCTCACCGACCCCCAGAAATGGGCGATGCAAGGCCAAATAGGTATTGTACCTCTGTCAATTCCCTCATGACACGATTGCGGCCATGTACACTTTAACATGCTCGAAAAGATCCTGTAGGAACATAAGGATGTTCCTCACAGAGCACTGAAAAGGAACAAGTCCTTTATCTTGGCACCAGAACGCTTGCTAAATACGCATACAGCTCTCTGGTGGATGGCTCCCTTGCAGACTGAAAGGTAGCAATAACATTCAGAGGTAAACTCCCAGCCATCAGGTTGGTCCTCTCAGGGTCCAGGCACATAGGAACCAAATCTCCGGGCTTTTGTGTCAAACCTGTCCGTTCGCCTGGTCACCGCCTAACAGGAGTTACCATGGGTCCCTGCCTAAAGGGCAAACAATCTCTGTGAACCAAGGCTGCCTGGACCAACAGGGAGTCACAAGAAGTAATGATAAGCCCTCCCGGTGCACACTCTCCAACCACTGGCGGAAACATGGATAGAACTGTCCGAGGCCACTCGTTCCCAGCGGGGCACTCGGGTCCCTCATCTAGAAAAATAGATGACAGTGCGCATTTACTAGCAGTGCGTTAAGATCTACATCTGCCCTGCCGAACTCCTCTGGGCAACCACCCAAGAGTGTAGTCTTCCTTAGGAAGAGGCCCCGTGTGGCTCAGTTGGTTGAGCATGGCGCTTGCAACGCCAGGGTTGTGGGTTCGATTCCCACGGGGGGCCAGTACAAAAAAAAAAAAAAAAAAAAAAAAAAAAAGTATGAATGTATGTACTTGTAAGTCGCTCTGGATAAGAGCGTCTGCTAAATGACTTAAATGTAAATGTTAAATGAAGAGGACCCCCACCCCCGGATAAGAGATCCACACCCGAGTTGAAGCAACTGAGAACATGCACCGCTCGAATTGAGAGTAAAGGCACACTTCTCCACAGTAAAGCCAAGGTGAAAGGGGGAGTGACCGAGTCCCCCCGTCTTATGATGTATGCCATCGTTATCTTGTCGTATCTGAACAGCACATTCCGTCGGATCTGACCGGCACATGACGGCCATACACCCGAATTGAGCAACCCTTGCACTCTGTGACACCATCCATACTCCCCGAATTGAGTAACCTTCGCACAGAGCAACCCACCCTTGGGCGAACACGTCTGTCATGACCAACTTGCAGGACAACACATGGTCCATAAGAACCCCTTGTGACAGCAGCCAGGGATCCCTCCACTGAGCCAGTGCCCGAAGTCATGTTGGGACACCTGAATCAACCGGTTTAGGTGGTGAGATGCATACAAGCGCGTTGCTAGCGCCCAGCGCTGGCATGGCCGCATCAATAATAGTACCAGGGAATGATCACTATCATAGAAGCCATTATCCCCGGTAGACACAGGAACTGGCGAAAATGTACTGTGGGTCCCAACCAAAATTTGGTCAAGCAGAGCTGTGGGGATAGAAAGGCACAATTTGTGCACAAGTCTAACTGAACATGGGACACCAGCCCAGATGTGTATAACACCACTTGTTCCCTAATTAATTTACATTTAACCTTTTTTTAAGTAGGCAAGTTAGTTAAGAACAAATTCTTATTTACAATGGCGGTCTACCCTAGCCAAACCCAGACGCTGTGCGCCACCCTATGGGATGCCCCCAATTACAGCCGGATGTGATGCAGACTGGATTTGAACCAGGTACTGTAGTGACACCTCTTGCACTGACATGCAGTGCCTTAGACCGCTGCGCCACTTGGGAGTACCTAAATTCTGCTGCTATCAGCCAATTGTCCAGATATGCCAATACCATCAGCTACTGGCCCCTCATGGGTGACAGAGATGCCTCCACCACCTTTGAAAAGATGCAAGGCGAGAGGGAAAAGCCGCACGGGCTTCCAGAAGGTGTCCCCCCGGCTTCCACTACAGACCTCTGAGGGAGCAAAGCACACAGCGCCACTTAATGCTTATTTTTGGCCTCAAGCTGGACCTGCGCAGCCTCCAGGGCCGAAACAAACAACCCAGTGGAGAAATGAGCTCATGGAGGTACAGTACATCTGTCTGTCCCTCTTCAGCACCTGTGAAAGCTTCAGCAAAAGATGACACTGAGCCACCACAGTAGCTCCCATGCCATGTTCTTCCTGTGTGCCAGAACAATGCACTGGGAAATGCGCAGAATAAAGTTAGCCATAACATGGATTTCATCCAGGGGCTTTGCGTAGGGCTCTCCTGTGGCCAAAGCAGTGCCCAGCTCCAGATGACAAATAATTGACATGTCATTTTTTTTTCAAGCTTGCACATGAAAATTAACACAATTGTTTGATGCAGTTACAAAATAGGCTAAAAAACAAAGGTTGTAGTAAAACATAGTGTTTCTAATCCATGGTAATACATGGTTAACAGGGTGTTACACATACATACATTCACAAGCAGTGATTTCACTGAAAACCATTCCTAGTGTTTTTATGCTAAATATTTTTGGGATAAATGCAATTCGTATCTTCACAGAGTTTCAGCTCTCTTCCCCTCACATCTTGAGCAGAGTCAGGAGTTCCAGAGACAAAAAAGTCCTGTGCATCAGCAAACCCAGAGTTCACACAACTGGCCCAAAAACATAACAACGCTTCTAATTAGGGCAGCCACCCCCTCTGCACAATATTTATTTTCCAGCTGAGCAGCCGAAAAGCAACAGTGCTTGTTAGGGAGAGTAGGATTCCCATTAGCCATGCCATTGTTAGCCAACGAGGCAAGGTAGCCAGCCACCGGAGGCATGTGCACCAGCTCCTTCCATCCCTTCCTGGTCCATGAAGGGGGCACACCCATGCAGCATCAGCTGAGCTGAATAAGGGGTTGGACCAGGTTGTTGTCGATTCTTCAAAGGGGCAGCTACTTCCCACCGATCCTTGATTACTTCTGCGGTGGGGGTGAACACAGCCACTTCACCTCCAAATGCATAGCCTCCCTGCGGCACAGTTCTATGAACGATGCGTTGGATACTAGGTTTGGTGGCCGTCCCGGAACTAAGTCCTCTTTGTTACCCGAGAAACCCCTGGAGCCGTCCAGAGACACTAAGTCGTCATCCGAACCTGGGCCCTGTATGTATCCAGCCGTCTCACTAGCTCCCTATTGGTATGCTAGTTCCACCTGTTCCGACCACAGACCCAAGTCTCTCTCTGCTCTCTCTGCCAAGCTTCCTCAAGAATGCTACACATCATTCAAGGGAGTTTGCAAGCGGTACGTGACAATGCGCACACAGACGGGTTCGAGCGAGGACCACCTGAGCGCGTTCCAAGCCGAGACAAACTACACATACAGTACGTAAATAGTGAGCATTTCAGAGAAATGCTTTAACCACATGACTGAGCGCATGATCTCGACCCCGAACCCGGCTTAGCCATCGTCGTCTCAGTCACTTTCTTAGCCATATTACTCATTGCGCTAGCAAATTAAAGAATAACTATTTGTTCACAACTTAAACTTCAGCACATAACGTCCAGGGGGTGAGCACGGTATACCACTATGGGACAGTTTAGTTGCCATCTCATTTTACAATTGTTTGTTTTAGTAGCGTGAATCGTTCCTGTTCACACCAAGGTGAAGAGCGGA
The DNA here is from genome assembly GCF_016432855.1 of Salvelinus namaycush. Lineage (NCBI taxonomy): Eukaryota > Metazoa > Chordata > Actinopteri > Salmoniformes > Salmonidae > Salvelinus > Salvelinus namaycush. The sequence goes on from NC_052330.1 coordinate 5,161,202, forward strand.
TTAAAGGAATGAATAATTAAAGGAATGAGTCCGAGCCTCACGCAGGGCTTCCAGCGAGGTGTTGATTTCATTGGCCTTGTCAGGCGTGATTGTAGATCCTTCAACCGAGAGTGCGAATCCTCAAAGTATGTTGTACCGAAGTTGACTGACTGAAACGGAACCCAGTTTAAATTTTACTCACGGCAGCAAACTCCCATAAACAATAATTCCAAGGCCGATGCCTATCTACAATCCATGGTGGAAAATGCCCTGCATGCAACAGAAAAAATGTCCAGCATCATGAAATAAGTCCTCAGTTCCCTTGGAACAGGCCGTCCTCCCCAGCTCCCGATTCAACGAAACCTAGGCTAGCGCTTGTTGAAACGACAACGGCTAGTATATTCTTCACAGCAGCAGGCAAATTCAGGTAAATTCGATATAGATATTTAACTTGACTTTCTCTAGACTTGTAACAGGTTGCATTTTTTGGTAAATGCAATTTGTATCTTCACAGATCTCTTCCCCTCACATCTCGAGTAGAGTCACGAGTTCCAGAGCCAAACTCAGACTTTGCACGATTGTCGCAAAAACTCAACAAGGCTTCTATTTGGCTAAACCAAACCAGGTTACTTTAGTTCACATCAACGTAAAGGTCAACCTAATTAAGTGGACCACACATTAAAGAATTCAACCACATAGTGTTTCTGATACACGGTACTTCATGGTTAACAGGGTATTACATTTACATTTTTACATTTAAGTCATTTAGCAGACGCTCTTATCCAGAGCGACTTACAAGTTGGTGCATTCACCTTATGATATCCAGTGGAACAACCCCTTTACAATAGTGCATCTAACTCTTTTAAGGGGGGGGGGGGGGGGGGGGGTTAGAAGGATTACTTTATCCTATCCTAGGTATTCCTTAAAGAGGTGGTGTTTCAGGTGTTTCCGGAAGGTGGTGATTGACTCCGCTGACCTGGCGTCGTGGGGGAGTTTGTTCCACCATTGGGGTGCCAGAGCAGCGAACAGTTTTGACTGGGCTGAGCGGGAGCTGTACTTCCTCAGAGGTAGGGAGGCGAGCAGGCCAGAGGTGGATGAACGCAGTGCCCTTGTTTGGGTGTAAGGCCTGATCAGAGCCTGAAGGTATTACACATACATTCACAGGCAATGAGTCTACTGAAAACCATTCCTAGTGCTTTCACAGAGTGGGAGCATGAGGTGCAGTTGGGGGGAGTGTCAACAAATATAGGCCAAAGGCTGCATAGTTTCCCATGCTCAATCAACCAGCAACACACACACACGCACACGCACACACACACACATCATCATCTTCCCCTCTGCTACTCTGTCTTTCTTTACACATGTTCTCAGTCACACCCTGTCCGTACTCCGTACCTCCACTCATCATCTGACTGTTTATTTTGCAATGTGTGTGTGCAGGCTGTTTTACAGTGTGGAATCCCCCCTACTACTTGGGTTAATAATCATTAGGAGTGAGCAATGCTGACTGGACCCTAATCAGAGCTAGAGTGGCCTCTAAGGAGCTCCGGGCGGCCCCACAACGAGGGCCTCTGTTTTCTGCCACTGGTCCCTTGGAAAGTGATGACTCTGGATGGATCCCAAATGGCACCCTATTTCCTATAGAGTGCACTACTTTTGACCAGAGCCCTACGGGAAACCCTATGGGCCCTGGTAGAAAGTAGTGCACTATATAGGGATAATGGTGCCATTTTGGATGCAGCAGCCTGATTGGGCTGTCCAGCTGCTAATCCAATCAACAGTACTTTAATAATAATAATAATAATGATCCTCTCCTCTCTCTGTGTCTGTCTGAAGGCAGTCAGGCTGCAACTGAACTGTGGAGAGAAGGAGAGGAGGAGAGGAAAGGGGTATTGTTACAGAGGAATAACAATCCTTACACAAGCCCTTTAATTCATCCTACTCTTGGAGTCTGTCAGCACTCCAGATCTGTACTGTTCATCACCCAACGTAACAATGCCTGAGAAAGAACTCTCTGGCTAGTCCACACGCACGCACACGCACACACTGTCCATGGCTGTTAAAGCCATTAATTACAGTATAAAACAGTAAGAACTCAGGGTCCTGGGTATTGGCCTACCCCATAGAGACTCTGGCCTGGATGAAGTCATGGGGAGAAAGTGTGTTTGAACCCTAAGAGACTGGAGTAGGTAATATGTGTGTGTGTGTGTGTGTGTGTGTGTGTGTGTGTGTGTGTGTGTGTGTGTGTGTGTGTGTGTGTGTGTGTGTGTGTGTGTGTGTGTGTGTGTGTGTGTGTGTGTATGTGTGTGGACGTGTTTAACTATTCTTGTGGGGACCAGAAGTCCCTACAAGAATAGTAAACGAACAAAAAGTTGACCAGCTGGGGACATTTTGTTAGTCCCCACAAGGTCAAATGCTATTTCTAGGGGGTTTAGGGTTAAGGTTAGAATTAGTGTTAGGGTTAGAATTAAGTTAAATATTAAGGTTAGGAGCTAGGGTTAGGGTTAGGAGCTAGGGTTAGGTTTAGGTTTAGGGTTAGGATAAAGTTTAGGGTTAGGGTTAGGGTTAAGGTTAGGGTTAGGGTAAGAGTACGGGTTAGGATTAGGGTTAGGTTTAGGGTTAGGGTTTAGGGAAAATAGGATTTTGAATGGGACTGAATTGTATGTCCCCACAAGGTTATGTTGTATGTCCCCACAAGACTGTGTGTGTGTGTGTGTGTGTGTGTGTGGGGGGGGGGGGGGGGGGGGAGTAGCATGGCTGGAACATAATCCCACACAGGGCCTGGCTGACTGCAAGCACAGCTCCAGGTGATAGGTTTGGCTGAGTGAGTGGGTAACAAGGTTATCTGGACACTGTCCCGCAGATAGACAGCCATGACTCCCATCAGCCACAGCCACAGCCTCGGCTCTAACCCTAACCCAGACCTCATCCACCCATGGCCCCTACAACCCATCCATCCTGGCCTGGCGGAAGAGAGGGGAGGGGGGAGCCCCTGGTAACATCATGCAGGATGGAGAAGAGGTGCCTTGGGCCAGAGCGGACGAGCATTGGCCCACTGTCAGGCTGGGGATGACAGATCACTGTGTTGGGTGTTTGTGTGCGTGCATGGCCATCATCTCACATTCTGGTGTAGTCAGGGTTCAATAAAGCCCAGGCGCGCTCTCTCTCTCGAAAATTTACATTTTTATAACTCAAAATACTTGAGGGAACTTTTTAACCAAAAGTTGAAACCATGAATAACTGTTTTGAGTGTATGAAGCCGTGACACTGGGTACCTCTAAGTCCCGTGGTGTAAGCTCGCAACTTTTAATTGGAGGAACCACTGTAGCAAACATCTGCGTGCTGATGGATTGGCCTAGTTGTAACGGCTTTCGACTTCCTCCTCTGACGAGGAGTAGTAGGAAGGATCGGAGGACCAATGCGCAGCGTGGTACGTATCCATATTTATTAGAATACTTTTCAAGAATGAACAAAAACAATAAACCGACAAAAACCAACAAAGCTACAGTCCCAAACTAGTGAACACAGAAAAAACAGGAACACACGAACAGGAACAATCACCCACAAAACACACTACAAAACAGGCTACCTAAATATGGTTCCCAATCAGAGAAAATGACTAACACCTGCCTCTGATTGAGAACCATATCAGGCCAAACAAGAAACCCCACATAGAAACAGAAAACATAGACTGCCCACCCCAACTCACGCCCTGACCATACTAAAACAAAGAAAAACCAAAAGAACTATGGGTCAGAACGTGACTCTAGTTTGCATAAAAGCTATCTAGCTAGCTAACAGGCTTGCAGCTGATGTTAACTAACCCTAACTAGCAAGATACACAATAGCCACAACTTTTTCCTGACTTAATTTTTTTTTAATGATTTGAGAAAGCAAATGAGAAAAATCCTATTATAGAAAACCAATGTTAGCTTACTAGTTAGCTATTTACTTTCTGGAATGAACTTGAAGCTAGCCAAAGCTAGATCGAACTAGCTAGCTGGATAGATTGACAAATTTGAAATGGAGGGCCATTTCAGATGAAAAGAACACCAGCACAGTTGTACCAAATAAAAACGAGTCAACGACATTTTTAAGTTAGGTAGCCAAATAACCAAATCAGAGTTTGGTACGGTGGTACCATGAGAAGAACGTCAACTGTCAATGGTAGTGATTGCTAACCGTAGTCCCTTTTCAGCTGTTTCTCTTTGAACTGAGTTCAAAGGCAAACTCCCATGCTCTGTTATAGGTGTACACACATTGAACACAAACATCACACAAGGGAAGGTCAAAAACATGAATTTCTCTGACTCCCCAAACCCAGTGCCCTAGGCGAATTATATAACTATTGATATAAGGGCATGTACGTGATAGGCCTGTCTGGCTTATATGATTATGATGGTCATAATGCTTCTCGACAGTGTCATAAAGTGTATTTTGTTAGTCCAATTGAAGTGAAACAGGATGGTCATAATGACAGTGTCATAAAGTGTATTTCTTGTAATATTGTGGAGAAAAAAAACATTACAACAACAAAGGATTTAAGAAACAAACTTTCAAACGAAAGGAAAATTCTTGGAATTTGTCTGCATCATTTCCAATCCCCCATATATATATTTTTGTAAATATATTTGTTTTTATATATTTGCCTTTATTATTTTCCCCTAACCCTACTACCCCTCCCCTAATTGGAGTAAACTAGCGGACAACAACACTTAGGTTTCTACTTCCAGCTTATATATACACTATATACATTTTAAGGACAAAGTATATTTTACATTAGTTATCTTATTTTTTGTCCGACACTTCAGCTCAACTCAACCCTTCCCATCGATCTCTGACCACCATGCAGTTTTGATTTCTATTTGCCATATATTTTCAACTGTGCTGTGATGTTCCATAAAAGTCATGAACTTTTCTATTCTCATAGTTTCTACAGATTGTAAATTAAAGATTAACAATATTTGTAACGCTTGTCGTGGTTGGAAGAAGAGGAGGACCAATGCGCAGCGTGGTAAGTGTCCATATTGTTTTAATACGAAAATAATGAACACTGAACAAAAACAAGAAAACGACAAACGAACACTAGTGTACAGTGAAACAAAAACACAGAACAGAAAATAATCACTCACAAAACACAATGAAAAACAGGCTACCTAAATATGGCTCCCAATCAGAGACAACGACTGACACCTGCCTCTGATTGAGAACCATACTAGGCCCAACACATAGAAATCTAACAGAACAAAACAGAAAAACAACATAGAATGCCACCCCAACTCACGCCCTGACCAAACTAAAATAAAGACATAACAAAGGAACTAAGGTCAGAACGTGACAATATTGCTAAGAGTATTATTACATTGTTGATTGATTGACTATGCAGCAAAATTTGCAGAGCTGTGATGGTTGTATCCCCCATGTTTATATACCATTCTACTGGTTTGTATGATAATTTAAATCGAAAAACTCTACATTTTGAATCCAGCATTGTTTTGTGTATCAGGTACTCTATCAGTTCATAAGCCATGGATTCGGTACATCGAAAATCTCTTCCCAACTATTTTGCAACCTGTCAATTTTTTGGTCCTTAAATTAACTCGTACACTTTTTTATTTATCACAATTTTCTTTATTAACCAACGTTGGTCTTTAATGCAGGGCCGACAGACAAGTTCCTTACTTTCTCCCCCTTCCACGTGCCTCTTCCATTTTTGCTGTAATGCTGCAATTAGTTGGTTGTAATTTTGAGTAGAGCAGACATTTCCATATATTTTTGTTAGCTGCATGTGTGACATAACTCCACAAGTCCTGTTTATGATATCATTTCTAAAGATAAAATTTCAAAAAATGACAAAATATAGTTTTTTTTATCAATTAGTATATTTGAGTTTAACCATAATATTTGTTATGTGTGGATTAAACTGAAATTGCAACCAACTTCCTATGGCTTGTTTTAAAAATATCGATATTTTGGAGATTAACTTTCAATTATTTGAAAATTAAATAGAGGTTGTAATCTGAATAAAGGGTAAAAGGCCATTCTTGAACATGGGGTGAGACATCCTTACTAATCTGCTAGAGAACCAGTTTGGATTTAAGTATAACTTTTGTATGACTGAAGCCTTTTTTTTTTTAAATGAATGAATTCCAAATAAAATGGAATCTTTTTTGAACAAATCATTTTAAAAAACAAGTTGCTAGTGTAATGAATACTCAAGGAGAAAAAGGTGTAGATTCACGCGCAGAGCACCGGCAGGTGTTTATTTCGCCTTCGCAGAAGGCAGGAATCGTGGTCACAGGCAAGCAAGGGTCATACACAGGTAGGCAAACAGGCAGGTGTATCAAAACTAGGACTGAAGGCTATAACTGATTCTCACAAACGAGCTAGAAAAAGGCTTAGTAGAGTCAAAACGAACAATACCTCACAAAGGCACAAACAGAATGAACTGAACTAAATAAGGAGCTGATTAGACCAGGTGAGTAACTAACACAGGTGAAATCAATTAACAAAAATGAAAGACAGGGCTATGTTCAAGAACACAATGAAACAGAACACAAGGTTGACTAAGAAAATAAATACAGAACCTTACAGCTAGGTGTAATTGGTAGTAATTGGCAAACCCTAAAAACCGCTGCACCTCCTTTACCGTGGTCGGAGTCGGCCAATTACGCAAGGCTGTAATGCGGTCACACTCCATCACTACCCCAGAGGTGGAAACACGATAACCCAGGAAGGAAACGGCTTGTTTGGAGAACACACATTTCTTAGCCTTGACGTACAGGTCATGCTCCAGCAGTCGCCCAAGTACCCTACGCACCAAAGACACGTGCGCGGCACGTGTGGCAGAATAGATCAGTATATCATCGATATACACCACCACACCCTGCCCGTGCAGGTCTCTGAGAATCTCGTCTACGAAAGATTGGAAAACGGCTGGAGCATTCTTCAACCCATACGGCATGACGAGGTACTCATAATGGCCAGATGTGGTACTAAACGCGGTCTTCCACTCATCTCCCTCCCGGATACGCACCAAATTATACGCACTCCTAAGGTCCAGTTTTGTGAAAAAACGCACTCCGTGAAATGATTCCACCGCCGTGGCGATGAGAGGTAGCGGGTAACTAAACCCCACTGTGATGGAATTTAGACCTCTATAATCAATGCACGGACGCAGACCTCCCTCCTTTTTCTTCACTTAAAAGAAGCTTGAGGAGACGGGTGACGTGGAGGGCCGAATGTACCCCTGTCCCAGAGATTCAGTGACATATGTCTCCATAGCCACTGTCTCCTCCTGGGACAACGGGTACACAAGACTCCTGGGAAGTGCAGCGTTTACCAGGAGGTTTATCGCGCAATCCCCTCGTCGATGAGGTGGTAATTGGGTCGCCCTCTTCTTACAGAGGGCGATAGCCAAATCGGCATATTCAGAGGGATGTGCACAGTGGAAATCTGGTCTGGACTCTCCACCGTCGTCGCACCGATGGAAACTCCTATGCACATACCTGAACACTCCTCTGACCACCCTCAGAGAGCCCCCTGTCTCCATGAAATCTCAGGATTGTGAGTTGCCAGCCAGGGAATCCCCAGCACCACTGGAAACGCAGGTGAAACAATAAGGAAGAGACTAATCCGCTCCTTATGATCCCCCTGCATTACCATGTCCAGTGGAACCGTGGCCTCCCTGACCAGCGCTGACCCTAATGGTCGGCTATCTAAGGAGTGCACGGGGAAGGGTTGGTCTAGTGACACCAGGGGAATCCCTAACCTTAACGCGAGCCCACGATCCATAAAATTCCCAGCTGCACCTGAATCGACTAACGCCTTATGCTGTAGAGGGAGAAAACTCAGAGAAAGAAATTAGTAGTAACATATGACCAACAGGGAGCTCTGGGTTAGTCTGGTGCTGACTCACCTGGGGTGAACGAGGAGTGCTCTGCCTACCATCCCAGACGAGCTCCTCCAGCACCGATCGGCAGTGTGTCCTCTCCGACTACACCTGGTGCAGGAGGAGCCTCCTCCTCCGGTCCCCCTCGATGCGGCCCCCCCTAACTCCATGGGGATTGGAGCGAGAGGGCCTGCAGGTGGAACCAACAGGGCCCGTTCTGGACGCCCGCGGGCAGCCAGCAGGTTGTCTAGTCGGATGGACATGTCAATGAGTTCGTCGAGGGAGAGGGTGGCATCCCGACAAGCTAGCTCCCTGCGGACGTCCTCCCGGAGGCTACAGCGATAGTGATCCATCAGGGCCCTGTCGTTCCTCCCCACCCCAGCGGCCAAGGTCCGGAACTCCAGCGCAAAGTCCTGCGCGCTCCTCGTCTCGTGTCGCAGGTGAAACAGCCGTTCACCCGCCGCTCGGCCTTCAGGTGGGTGGTCGAACACGGCCCGGAACCGACGGGTGAACTCGGGGTAGTGATCCCTCGCCGAGTCTGGGCCTTCCACACTGCGTTGGCCCACTCCAGGGCTCGACCCGTCAGACAGGAGACGAGGACGCTCACGCTCTCCTCCCCCGAGGGAGTCGGACGAACGGTAGCCAGGTACAGCTCCAGCTGTAGTAAGAACCCCTGGCACCCAGCCGCCGTTCCATTGTACTCCCTGGGGAGCGCCAGACCCAGAGCACGGGATCCGGACGCCGTAGGAGGGGTAGGTGGTGCTGGCAGAAGAGGAGCTGGGGGTGAGGAAGGGAGGCCACTCCTCTGCCATCGGTCCATCCTCTCCATCATTTGGTCCATTGCCGTATGATGGAGGACTCGCTTCTCCATGGATGGGAGGGGAGGTGCCGCTGCTCCTGCTGACTCCATTTAATGGTGCGGGATTCTGTCACAATCGCCTGGAGTGGTGGGTGCAGAGTCAAATGCAGAGAGCAGAGGATACTGGAGGAAACCGACTTTATTAGGATTCCCAAAACGAACGCCCAAAACAACGGGCGAAAAATCCTCAGAAAATAGTCCAACCCAACACAGGGCGCAAACCGACAGGAACACAACACGCACAACCTGACTAACAGGAAAATAATCCCGCACAAAAATAGGCGGGCCTAACAGGCTTAAATAGACATGAATCAAGAAACAAAATAAGAGACAGGTGCAACCAATAAGACAAAACAAACAGAAAAGGAAAAGGTTATCGGTGGCGGCTAGTAGACCGGTAACGACGACCGCCGAGCGCCGCCCGAACAGGCAGGGGAGCCACCTTCGGTGGGAGTCGTGACAGAGAGAATGATTTATTTCAGCTTTTATTTCTTTCATCACATTCCCAGTTGGTCAGAAGTTTACAAACACCAAATTAGTATTTGGTAACATTGCCTTTAAATTGTTAACTTGGGTCAAACGTTTTGGGTATCCTTCCACAAGCTTCCCACAATAAGTTGGGTGAATTCTGGCCCATTCCTCCTGATAGAGCTGGTGTAGCTGAGTCAGGTTTGTAGGCCTCCTTGCTCGCACACGCTTTTTCAGTTCTGCCCACAAATTTATATAGGATTGAGGTCAGGGCTATGTGATGGCCACTCCAATACCTTGACTTGGTTGTCCTTAAGCCATTTTTCTACAACTTTGGAGGTATGCTTGGGGTCATTGTCCATTTGGAAGACCCATTTGCGACCAAGCTTTAACTTCCTGACTGATGTCTTGAGATGTTGCTTCAATATATCCACATAATTTTCCCGTACTCATGATGCCATCTATTTTGTGAAGTGCACCAGTCCCTCCTGCATCAAAGCACCCCCACAACATGATGCTGCCATCTCCGTGCTTCACGGTTGGTATGGTGTTCTACGGCTTGCAAGCCTCCCCATTTTTCCTCCAAACATAACGATGGTCATTATGGCCAAACAGTTCTATTTTTGTTTCATCAGACCAGAGGACATTTCTCCAAAAAGTACGATCTTTGTCCCCATGTGCAGTTGCAAACTGTATTCTGGCTTTTTATGGTGGTTTTGGAGCAGTGGCTTCTTCCTTGCTGAGCGGCCTTTCAGGTTATGTCGATATAGGACTTGTTTTACTGTAGATATAGATACTGTTGTACCGATTTCGTCCCATTATCTTTGTTCTGGGATTGATTTGGACTTTTCGCACCAAAGTAGGTTAATTTCTAGGAGACAGAAGGCGTCTCCTTCCTGAGCGGTATGACGGCTGCGTGGTCCCATGGTGTTTATACTTGCATACTATTGTTTGTACAGATGAACGTGGTACCTTCATGCGTTCGGAAATTGCTACCAAGGATGAACCAGACTTGTGGAGGTCTACAATTTTTTTTCTGCGGTCTTGGCTGATTTCTTTTGATTTTCCCATGATGTCAAGTAAAGAGGCCCTGTGTTTGAAGGTAGGCCTTGAAATACATCCACAGGTACACCTACAATTGACTCAAATGTTGTCAATTAGCCTATCAGAAGCTTCTAAAGCATTGACATAGTTTTCTGGAATTTTCCAAGCTGTTTAAAGGCACAGTCAACTTAGTGTATGTAAACTTCTGACCCACTGGAATGGTGATACAGTGAATTATAAGTGAAGTAATCTATCTGTATACAATTGTTGGGAAAATGACTTGTGTCATGCACAAAGTAGATGTCCTAACCGACTTTGTTAACAAGAAATTTGTGGAGTGGTTGAAAAACAAGTTTTAACCTTTTACGGGGGCAGCCCGACACCGGTACACTTATGACAACATCCAGCTCAAAGTGCAGGGCGCGAAATTCAAAATCTATTTTTTTTTAATATTTAACTTTCACACATTAACAAGTCCAAGACACCAGATGAAAGGTGCACATCTTGTGAATCAAGCCAACATGTCCGATTTTTTAAATGTTTTACAGGGAAGACAAAAGACACAACTTTTCTAACTCCATCAGTTTCTTACTCCATCAGGTGCTATCACAAATTCGACCAAATAAAGATATAAATAGCCACTAACCAAGAAACAAATTCATCAGATGACAGTCTGATAACATATTTATTGTATAGCATATGTTTTGTTCGAAAAATTTGCATATTTCATGTATAAACCATAGTTTACATTTCAGCTACAATCCGAAATTGCACCGAAAGCAGCCATAATATTTACAGACACCAACGTCAAATAGCTAATTACTCATCATAAAACATTTCTGAAAAATACATAGTCTGCAGCAATTGAAAGACAGGCATCTTGTGATTCCAAACAATATTTCCGATTTATTAAATGTTTTACAGCGAAAACAAAATGTATCGCTATATTAGCGTAGCTACAATAGACAGACACAATTGGGCGCCCACGGCCAGTTCACATGCACGACAGATATATGAAATAACATCATAAAATGGGTCTTACTTTTGCTGATCTTTCATCAGAATGTTGAAGAAGGTGTCCTCTGTCCAGATGAGTCGTTGTTTCGATTCAGAATGGCAAATTTCCCTCTTCAATTAGCATTGGCACTAGCCGAGTGGCATAAATTTCTCCAACGTAAACACAGTCAGAGGACGGAACACGGCAAAACTCCCGAATAAAGTTTCAATAATCTGATTAAACTATATTGAAAAAACATACATTACGATGATATGGTCACATGTATCAAAAAAATTTCGAGCCGGAGAAGTTAGCCGTTCGATACGAAGGCAAAACAGAAGTCAATCCCACTTCCTTCAGAGTACCGGAAGTGGACGGTCACGTCAAAGAAATAGGTTTTTTTCCACCACAGACCAAGAGGAGCACAAAAATTTCTTCTCTGACATCCTCTTTACACCAATAGGAAGGCGTATAGAGTGTCAGCAGACTCCTAAGTGTCAAGACCATGTATAGGCATCAAGTTGAAAAGAGCATCGATTTCTGACATTTCACTTCCTGGTCAGGAAAAGTGCTGCAGAAGGACTTCTGTTTCACTCAGAGAAATAATTCCAACTCTTTTAGAAACTAGAAAGTGTTTTCTATCCAAAAAGAATAATAATATTCATATTGTACGAGCAAGATTTGAGTAGGAGGCCGTTTGAAATGGGCACGATTTCACTGGCTACTCAACACTGCCTTGCAGCCATAAGAAGTTAATGACTCCAACCTAAGTGTATGTAAACTTCCAACTTCAACTGTATATGACCACTCTGGCATGTTTGCCAAGGTAACCCCATTACCACCAGATTACATTTTTATTTTTTTATTTAACTAGGCAAGTCAGTTAAGAACAAATTCTTATTTACAATGACGGCCTAACCCGGACGACACTGGGCCAGTTATGCACCGCCCTATGGGACTCCCAATCACAGCCAGATGTGATGCAGCCTGGATTCAAACCAGGTACTGAAGTGAGGCCGCTTGCACTGAGATGCAGTGTCTTAGACCACTGCGCCACTCGGAAGCCAAATGCCGATAGGCACAGTGTCTGTATTGGCTGGGTATGACAATGAAAGATGAAAGGTGCACATTGCTTCTATGGTATTATGTAAACAATTGTTTATTCTACATGGACCTGTTACTACATTTGAAAGTTATCAAAACACTTAGTTTAGAATATCTTCATAAATTCAGCAGTTGCGTTCTTCTCACATTACTCTATAGGCTACTGACCTACTCAACGCTTTTTGGATTGTCTGTTGTGATTGAGTGGGGGGAAACAGCTGAAGGCAAGGTACTGACAGTGTCTTGGTGGTGGCAAGGACTTCTGTCATGGCCACCAGCATTTTTTGAGGAGCAAGCCAAAAAATGAAGGCCAAATCAGCGGGTTTAACAATTCAAAGATGTTGTGAAGCTTGTGTTCAATTGCCCCTCACTGTTGCAGACAACAAGCTTCCATTCCCCTTGTCACATGGGGATTTATGGATGATTTAAGATGAAATTGTCAACCTTGTTACGGTCAACCCAGTTCCTTTATTTGGCATTCATAGTCATTTTTTTATTTAACCTCTTTAAAAGGGACTTTTGTTAAGTTGAACATGTGCTCTTTGTGACAATGTTAAAATTAAGGGGGGGGGGGGGGGGGGGGGGGATTGTGAGTTACACGACCTGAAAGGTACTAATTTGGTGGAACGTCCCATGCAGTGTTTTTACTCCTGTCTGTCTGGTTGTTGTTGGTTTAATTAAGTATTGGAATTGTTGTTGTACATTTTGGCCAGGGACACTGATTCTCCCTGGTCCTGAGCCAGACATCAGCTCTCCAACAACTAGACCAAGGATAAGTCCCAAATGGCACCATATTCCTATATAGTGCACTATTTTTTTTACCAGAGCCTTGTGGGCCCTGGTCAAAAGCAGTGCACTAAATAGAGATTAGAATGCAATTTGGGACCTAGATTTTCCCTCTGTCTTGGCAAGAGGGCTAATTAATACGCAAGAGCAGTTTTGTCTGAAAATGGATTGTGTTCTGTTACACTAGTTTTAGTTTTTTTTCATCTTCAGCTAGATCATTATGTTCCTACTGTACCACTCACTTGGACCCAGATCTGTACATAGCCCTATAACTCCTACGACCATTGGCCATATACACACGCAGCACAAACCGATCTGGGACCAGGCTAGCGAGTTGGCTATACACCACAAACAGATCTGGGACCAGGCTAGCGAGTTGGCTATGCAGCACAAACCGATCTTGGACCAGGCTAGCGAGTTGGCTATGCAGCACAAACAGATCTGGGACCAGGCTAGCAAGTTGGCTATACAGCACAAACAGATCTGGGACCAGGCTTAGTTGGCTATACACCACAAACAGATCTGGGACCAGGCTAGTGGTGCAGTAGGAGCATATGTGATCTACCTGCAGTTCTGGAACTGTGTAATTGTTACACAACAGTAGAGACGCTGGTACTGTGCAGAATACTGTCTCACCCTGTTACAACATGTCCAACATGCCTTTGTTCCATGTCTGCTCTTGACCAGACCTTCTGCTTGGGTATGTAGGGCTCCCGAGTGGCGCAGTGGTCTAAGGCTATGCATCTGATGGCAAGAGGTGTCACTACAGTCCCTGGTTTAAATCCAGGCTGTATCACTTCCATCTGTGATTAGGAGTCCCATAGGGTGGTGCACAATTGGCCCAGTGTCACCGGGGGTAGGCCATCATTGAAAATAAGAATGTTCTTAACTGACTTGCCTCGTTTAAGTAAATGTGCAAAATGCCAATCTCTGCCTGTAGTCAACAGAGAGTTAGTTTTCATACAGTGTGCTGCTCTGTAGGGCAATGAGTGAACACATGTACTCATAATAAGCTCTTTAGCACCATCTAGTGGAGCAAAGCCTTCTTGTCTTCATTGTATGTCTGATGACAGACAGCACCAGAATGTAGGATATCCTTGAAGCTCTTCCTTAGTCTAAAATAGTGAATCACATGAACATGACATTCATTCACCATAGAATCACAGTAATGTAACAAACATACGGTACACTCAATAAAGCTGTCACCAGCTCATCAATGAATAGGGTATCAGTTGACAATAAATCCTTATATAATCAGGTGTATTATTTCAGAGGCAGCTGTTGCTCTTGGATTCAGTTTCTGAAAAATGCCCTAGGGACTGTTCTATCTAAGAACTCCACAGTATCAGGCAGGTTTGTGTCCCACATGGAACCCTCTTCCCTATATTGTGCACTACCTTTGACCAAAGCCCTATGGGCCCTGGTCAAAAGTAGTACACTACATAGGGAATAGGGTGCCATTTTAGGATGCAAGCAGGGAGAGTGAATCCAAAGGCAAATGCAACCAACCAATCATTACCTGTATGACAGCATTTGAGACACGCACACACACACCCTGAACAGTACTCTCCAGCTTTGGTCTGATTCATTTGATGCTCCTGACAGATCTGTACAGTGTTAGCCTCTGGTGATGGGAGGGGAGGGAACCAATGCAATGTTCTTTAGGAAGTCAGGGCAGGGAAGGAGAGTCGTCTATCACAGGGCACAAAGTTCATGTCTGTGAAAGTTGTGACCTCTATGTAGTCAGATGGTAAGCCACTGTAAAAAAATATTGGCTGGGGAAAGACAGAGTAGATAGTTTGATGCACTTTGCACTTTGACAGAGGCACTATGACTATGAAAACACGTATCGGGAGAAATGGTTTTCAAGGTTTATGTGTTTGAGGTTAATGTTTTTGCTTACTTTTTGATCTCTCCTAGTTCTCAACTAGCCCTAGCATTCCCTTCTATTCCAAAAGTCAAAATGGAGAGTTTTAAGAATGCGCTGTAGCCTAAGTCCTAACTTCAGCAAGTCTTGGAGGACAGTCAGAAGTTGAAAAAACTGCTTCTTTATTGTTTTCATTGAGTTTGGCTTCTTGCCATCTTATGAACATGTTGGAAGGGGTAGTAGTTCGTAGATTTTTGTAAATTCATTGTAAATAAGAATTTGTTCTTAACTGACTTGACTGGTTAAATAAAAAAAGGTTTTACCCCCTAAACCTCTTTGAATAACTTTGTAAAACAGTCCTACATGCCAAATAATCAAATGCTTTTGGGAAGTCAATAAAGCAAGCATACAATTATGTCTTATTTTGGTGGACATGTTTATCTGTCACGATTTAAATATGATCGTCCGTGCGACGTTTTGGTTCAAATCCAATTTGGCTTTTACTGAAGACATTGTGCTTATTAAGGAAGTTTAGAACTCTTACATTTTATAATATTACAAAACACTTTCCCCAGGTTACTGTATACACAAATGCCTCTAATTGTAACATGCTGACTAAACCGGGCGCACACATGTTGCTTTTTGTCCACCCACACCAGATGCGATCAGGACACGCAGGTTGAAATATCAAAACTAACTCTGAACCAAACCGAGTTGGCAACCAACTTTAAGGTGCCTTACCACCACCAACTGGACTGGAGTGTGGACCTCAGTTCATCTTTCAATCACCTACGTGGGTATATGCTCCTAAAAACCAATGAGGAGATGGGGGAGGTGGGACTTGCGATGCGTCACAAATAGAACCAAGTTTTATTTTAGCGCATTGTTACGCAGACGAGCAGTATGGATGCAATGATTGAATATGTATGTGTACGTTTATTTTGCGACGCGGGCTGTGTGGTCAGCATGTTAGGGTCAAATTTTTCTCCGTTCTTAAAGATTTGGGTTATGAGTCCTTGGTTCCAGATGTCAGGGAAATAACCTACAAGTGAATTTGAGCATATCATTTAGGATGCAATCCGCTTTGCGTGCTTTTTTAAATTGGAGGGCCTGAAGTTTCTTATAGAGCTCTTGCTCAGATTTTGATTGTCCTTTTCTAGCCTTTTCCAATCCATTCAACCTCTCATGAATTTGCCATTTGTCCTGCGTTTGCATCAATTTAAACAGTGTGGTAGAGTTTTTAAAATGAGTTGTACATATGTCACCATTTTGTATTGCTAACTAAGACGTTTGGTGCAGTATTTCTAAATGGAAAAAAATTGCATGAAAACGAGTCGTCTCTCGTTGAATGACAACAAAGACGACTGAAGAATCCCTGCTGTTGACCAATCACAGACGAATAGCCGTAGACTTCGGCTACCTACTTCGGCTTGTCTCAGGAAAAATGTTTGTGTGGAACAAAAACCAAAATGTTGTCTTGATGTGTGCACAAACTGTTCTGAACTGTTTCGGCTGGGAAGCATGCGGACGCCTTTACGCCATGTCTCCTGCAGAACGTTGACATCAACATCTTTCAGATTATTTTTTTAATTTAGGTTGATGAGTTCAGGCCCTGAATCCTCCACTTGTTAAATGATAGCGATTTCATGTTACAAAAATACAGTAACTACTAAATTGTTGAGTGAGATAAACAATGGATAACAGCAAACATTTGTTCTCTTTTATTTATTTGTATTAATTGAACAAGTACATTTTGTGTGCAGTTTAGTGCAGATGTACTGGAGGAGCTGTTTAATCTCACTTACTGCTACGGAGTTCTCCTGTTCCTCTGTGATTGTTGAGTGGTGAGCAACGTGCACATTCTGGAGTAGGGCACACCCTCTTGTGATGCCAGCATTGACTTTCTGGATGGTACGGGGATGAAAGTCTTTCCTGGGCAGTAGAGGGGAGATGGTGATGCAGGAGTTTGTCAAATGCATGTTTAAAAAGGTGATATAAAAAGTCTAATTATCCCAGGTAACACTTTGTCCTCCAACAAGCCAGTGTTTAGCTCGTGTTTCCCTCCAGCCATTAGAATGTTGCATTTACACCGTTATGTGTTGCTATTTCATTCTCACTGTTCTGTGTTCCCATTCGTTCTGTCGGCGAATCTGTTTCCTTTGCAAAGTGAATAATGACTTTACTGGAAGACATGAGTCCCATAATAATGTATTCCAATATGCCTAAGCAGGGCAGCCGTCATCTGTACACACACACACAGCATTCATTCATTTGACTATGGAGACGTTGATAAATTGAATTAAAAATGAGAGCTGAACATAATGTGTGTTGGCCTCTCGGTGCTGTAAAGCATCCTGTTCTACAGCAGGTGACAGCCTGGTAGTCTACAGTCATCATGGGCCTGCTGCCTCCAAATGTAAGATTCCCTCCATCCCAGCCATTCATCGCTTATCTGTGTATTAATGTGATAACACATCAGGGTGATATCTTCATTTCACAATCCAGACCTCAAATAGGAAGCACGTCAGCTCAGCAACCACAGAGGTTTTTCAATTTCAACACGGAGTCAAACAGATCGAGAGAGAAATATGTGTCTGTTGTAGCACCAGCGTGTGGTCAAGCTGAATGTGCATGCCTATGTTGAGTCTTGACGGGGTTTAAAAGATGTGAACCATATTTGTGTACAATACAAATATCCGTGTCTGATTTATATGCCAGACCACACCCACGTTAATGTTTATTGGTCAGTTGACATTGAAGATGACATTTCAAAATGGTTAAGGTTAGGTAAGGGATTTGTGTAACGGTAGTCCTCTTCCTCTTCATCCGAAGAGGAGGAGCATGGATTGAACCAAAACGCAGCTTCTGAAGTTGACATATTTATTTACAGAAAAGACGAAAACACGAACTTCACTATAACCTAACAAAACAACAAAACGGAGTAGACAAACCTGGACATGCGAACTTACATAAAACGCAGAACTCACGAACAGGAAAATGACTACACAAAAGACCGAACGTACAAACAAACCGAGAACAGTCCCGTGTGGCGTAACATACAAACACTGACACAGGAGACAACCACCCACAAACAAACAGTGTGAAAACACCTACCTTAATATGACTCTCAATCAGAGGAAATGAAAAACACCTGCCTCTAATTGAGAGCCATATCAGGTACCCATTAACCAACATAGAAACAGAAAACATAGACTGCCCACCCAAACTCACATCCTGACCAACTAACACATACAAAAACTAACAGAAAACAGGTCAGGAACGTGACAATTTGGTTATGTATAAGGAAGCTCAAGCTGAAAATAGGATTTTATTACCGGCATAAGGCTTGTTTTTCTTTTGAGGCCAGGAAGGAGCTGGTATGATGTACATTACTGTCGGTTTTAGATTTTAGTGATGTTATATATATGCAGGCCTCAGCCACTACCCTGAGAGCACTTGATTCAGTGTATCATGCAGCCCTCAGGTTCATTACAAATCAGAAACGTCTAACACATCATTGTGATCTCTACAGCGCTGTTGGCTGGTCGTCATTGACCTTGCGTAGGCTTAAACACTGGTATACACTGATTTATAAGGCCATATTGGGTAAAAATGCCATTTTATCTCTGTTCTTTTTTAGTCAGGTCAGTAAATAAATATCAATTACGGTCCCATTCTGATTTGCTTCTAACAGTACCAAAAATTAGAACAGGTCATGGTAGAAATAGTTTGTTACTTAGCTCCGTGGTCCTGGAATTCCCTCCTGAACATTTTAAAATGTGATGATCTAGTTTCGTTGGTGGAGTTTAAACACTTGATCGATGTATACTCACAGAAGAGTGTAATTGTTTTTAGGCCAGCTGTTTTTAGTCAAGACGTTTGTGTTTTCAATGTAATATGTAATTGTTGTACTGTATGTGTGTTTATAGTTTTGTTTTTAATGTCGTGTTAGTCTATGTAAGTTGTTTTGTCTGAAACGTTGTTCCCCCTGCTGCTATTGGACCAGGTCTCTCTTGGAAAAGAGATATTATCTCAATGAGAAAAAACCTGTATAAATAAAGTTAAAATAAAAAAATAAGTAAGGGTTATGGGTTAGGGTAGATACATCCCAAGGAATCCAGATAGCACTAACCATAAACATCAGAGCTATGGATGCCAGGACTGGCCATCTATTATATTCAAATTATAGTGTTAACTGTGTTTTGAGGCTATACAGTGTTTGTTTTCAGTTAAACAGGCCTATGTTTTGTTCTGAAAGGGGAAGAACAGTTCAACGAAGCTCAACGAGCATTAATAACTTGTTTTCTTAAATAATCAATGGATGAAAGTCTACACACCCTTGAACAGTTTTCACATTTGAGACTCTCCTTTACTGTCCAGCCACACCAGCTTAGGCTCAGGATGCCAGTCTTCAGATTTACATTTTGAGTATTTGGTGGTGGAAGGTGGAGACAGTCCATCAGAGAGGCTGAGGGTGGAGAGACAAAAAATAAGACATGTCTTTTAGAGCACATCACTTGACATGGGGTTCAAGTGAGAAATGGGTTCAGCTGGAAACAAACACTGATCATTCAACCTATAGAATGTTGTTTTACATTATACACTGCTCAAAAAAATAAAGGGAACACTAAAATAACACATCCTAGATCTGAATGAATGAAATATTCTTATTAAATACTTTTTCTTTACATAGTTGAATGTGCTGACAACAAAATCACACAAAAATGATCAATGTAAATCAAATTTATCAACCCATTGAGTTCTGGATTTGGAGTCACACTCAAAATTAAAGTGGAAAACCACACTACAGGCTGATCCAACTTTGATGTAATGTCCTTAAAACAAGTCAAAATGAGGCTCAGTAGTGTGTGTGGCATCCACGTGCCTGTATGACCTCCCTACAATGCCTGGGCATGCTCCTGATGAGGTGGCGGATGGTCTCCTGAGGGATCTCCTCCCAGACCTGGACTAAAGCATCCGCCAACTCCTGGACAGTCTGTGGTGCAACGTGGCGTTGGTGGATGGAGCGAGACATGATGTCCCAGATGTGCTCAATTGGATTCAGGTCTGGGGAACGGGCGGGCCAGTCCATAGCATCAATGCCTTCCTCTTGCAGGAACTGCTGACACACTCCAGCCACATGAGGTCTAGCATTGTCTTGCATTAGGAGGAATCCAGGGCCAACCGCACCAGCATATGGTCTCACAAGGGGTCTGAGGATCTCATCTCGGTACCTAATGGTAGTCAGGCTACCTCTGGCGAGCACATGGAGGGCTGTGCAGCCCCCCAAAGAAATGCCACCCCACACCATGACTGACCCACCGCCAAACCGGTCATGCTGGAGGATGTTGCATGCAGCAGAACGTTCTCCACGGCGTCTCCAGACTCTGTCACGTCTGTCACATGTGCTCAGTGTGAACCTGCTTTCATCTGTGAAGAGCACAGGGCGCCAGTGACGAATTTGCCAATCTTGGTGTTCTCTGGCAAATGCCAAACGTCCTGCACGGTGTTGGGCTGTAAGCACAACCCCCACCTGTGGACGTTGGGCCCTCATACCACCCTCATGGAGTCTGTTTCTGACCGTTTGAGCAGACACATGCACATTTGTGGCCTGCTGGAGGTCCTTTTGCAGGGCTCTGGCAGTGCTCCACCTGCTCCTCCTTGCACAAAGGCGGAGGTAGCGGTCCTGCTGCTGGGTTGTTGCCCTCCTACGGCCTCCTCCACGTCTCCTGATGTACTGGCCTGTCTCCTGGTAGCGCCTCCATGCTCTGGACACTACGCTGACAGACACAGCAAACCTTCTTGCCACAGCTCGCATTGATGTGCCATCCTGGATGAGCTGCACTACCTGAGCCACTTGTGTGGGTTGTAGACTCCGTCTCATGCTACCACTAGAGTGAAAGCACCGCCAGCATTCAAAAGTGACCAAAACATCAGCCAGGAAGCATAGGAACTGAGAAGTGGTCTGTGGTCACCACCTGCAGAACCACTCCTTTATTGGGGGTGTCTTGCTAATTGCCTATAATTTCCACCTGTTGTCTATTCCATTTGCACAACAGCATGTGAAATGTATTGTCAATCAGTGTTGCTTCCTAAGTGGACAGTTTGATTTCACAGAAGTGTGATTGACTTGGAGTTACAAACTTCTTATGGCTGCAAGCCCGACGTCGGTACACTTATGACAACAGCCAGCTCAAGTGCAGGGCGCAAAATTCAAAAGATATTTTTTTTAAATATTTAACTTTCACACATTAACAAGTCCAATACAGCAAATGAAAGGTACACATCTTGTGAATTCAGCCAACATGTCCGATTTTTAAAATGTTTTACAGCGAAAACAGCACGTATATTTATGTTAGCTCACCACCAAATACAAAAAAGGACAGACATTTTTCACAGCACAGGTAGCATGCACAAAGCCAACCTAACTAACCAAGAACCAACCAAACTAACTAAGAAACAACTTCATCAGATGACAGTCTTATAACATGTTATACAATAAATCTATGTTTTGTTCGAAAAATGTGCATATTTCAGGTATAAATCATAGTTTACATTGCAGCTACAATCAGAAATTGCACCGAAAGCAGCCAGAATAATTACAGACACCAACGTCAAATACATAATTACTCATCATAAAACATTTCTGAAAAATACATAGTGTACAGCAAATGAAAGACAGGCATCTTGTGATTCCAGCCAATATTTCCGATTTATTAAGTGTTTTACAGCAAAAACACAATATAGCGTTATATTAGCTTACCACAATAGCCAGAAACACAAGCCATTTCCCAGCAGCAAAAGTTAGCGATCGTAACAAACCAGTAAAAGATATATAATTTTTGACTAACCTTGATATTCTTCATCAGATGACAGTCCTATAACATCAGGTTATACATACACTTATGTTTTGTTCGAAAATGTGCATATTTAGAGCTGAAATCAATGGTTATACATTGTGCTAACTTAGCTACTTTTTCCACAACGTCCAGATATTTTTCTGACACTTTTTCTGACACACATATTCTGACCAAATAGCTATTCATAAACATAACTAAAAAATACATGTTGTATAGGAAATGATAGATCCATTAGTTCTTAATGAAATCGCAGTGTTAGAATTCTAAAAAATAACTTCATTACGACATCCAGCTTCGGTATAGCTAGAGTACCCAAAAGTTGGGCGCCGACGACTACTTCACATGTACGACAGATATATGAAATAGCATCATAAAATGTTTCTTACTTTTGCTGATCTTTCATCAGAATGTTGGACAAGGGGTCCTTTGTCAAGAACAATCGTTGTTTGGATTTAGAACGGCCACTTTCCCTCTTGAATTAGCAAGCACACTAGCCAAGTGGCACGAAGCTCTCCATCGTCAACAAAGTCAGAGAACGGAACACGGCAAAACTCCCGAAAAAATTTCAATAATCTGATTAAACTATATTGAAAAAACATACTTTACGATGATATGGTCACATGTATCAAATAAAATCAAAGCCGGAGATAGTAGTCGCCTATAACGACAGCTTTTCAAAAGGCAAATCCATGTCCCTCTTCGCGCCGTCCTGAAAACAGGAAATGGAGGACACGTCATTCCATGAGCTGTAATTCGACTCCAGATCAAGTTACACAGTCCATTTCTTCTCTCACTCCTTGTCGACATCTAGTGGAAGACGTATGAAGTGCATCTAAACTAATAAATAACATGGACTTTAATAGGCAGCCCCTGGAACAGAGCCTCAATTTCAGACTTTCCACTTCCTGTCAGGAAGTTTGCTGCAGAATGAGTTCTGTTTCACTCACAGATATAATTCAAACGGTTTTAGAAACTAGAGAGTGTTTTCTATCCAATAGTAATAATAATATGCATATTGTACGAGCAAGAATTGAGTACGAGGCCGTTTGAAATGGGCACCTTTTATCTGGCTACTCAATACTGCCCCTGCAGCCATAAAAAGTTAAGTGTTCCCTTTATTTTTTTGAGCAGTGTACTTACTACCAGTGGATAGTAAAACATGTATTGTAAACCAGAATGGATGGACTGTAATTGTTGTTCAACAATTAATACGTTATTATGAGTGATAACTGTTGTCACCCACATGTTTCTGGCTGTGAACAGTGAGTATTTGGCGCATGTTGTTGGAAGGTGGAGACAGTCTGGGAGGTTAAGGGTCTGCAGGCAGGAAGATTAACAAGAAGACGTATTGTCGAGCACATCGCTTTACATGGGGTTCAAGTCAGGAATGGGATCAGCTGAAAACGAGTCATTCAACCTACAGAATATTTAACATTATACTTATTTTTTTTTTTTATAGATTTGCTTTTCAATTAAAGTAGTCTATACACCCTTGAAGTTTTCCCATTTGAGATCGACTCGGACTCAAATGTGAGTCAATGCCGAGTCCCCCGAGTCTCAAATGGAGTATGCCCAAACCCACCGTGTTGACTCTCTAGCCTGCCTCAGTGGCCAGATTGACTCCCTCTGAATTCTGTGTTTTTAAAATGGATTATTGCGTTCTCTGCTTTTATTTAGGCTGCTAGCCTGCCTCAGTAGCCATGTTATGGTTACTACCAGTAAACAATTTGGAACTAGCTAGTAAGCTAACTGACAAATTTAAATTCGGCTAGTTTTATACTGCTAGAATTTACTGTCGTAAGAAGGTTCAGGTCCATTCTAGTATTCTAATTCCTAATCCTAGATGCCTACGGTCCAGCGTTGTGTATTTCACTATTTTTCTTTTTATAGTAAACTACTTTTGACCAGAGCCCAAACAGCACCCTTTTCCATACGTAGTGCACTACTTTTGACCAGAGTCTTTTGACCAGACCAGAGTGATATATGGACATGTGGGCCCTGGTCAAAAGTAGTGCACTAAATAGGGAATAGGGTGCCATTTGGGACGCCGCCACTGAGATCCCCATGTACTGTAGCTATTTGACTCCATTCCCATACAGCCTGTATGGGTCATCAACAGTTCAGGAGTGCAGATACTTGAAGCCATAAAGCAGGGTGATGAGAGACTTCATCCATATCTGTGTTTGTCTCTATGTCTTTCTCTCTCTTGCAGATGGAATGCGTGGTGGCGGCAGAGAGCATGCAGAGGTACAGGAGGCTGCAGTTTGAGAGAAGTGAGTGGACAGGCAACATCCTCGGTTTCTTCCTAGGTTCCTGCCTTTCTAGGGAGTTTTTCCTGGCCACCGTGCTTCTACATCTGCATAGGTTGCTCTTTGGGGTTTTAGGCTGGCTTTCTGTATAAACACTTTGTGACATTTGCTGATGTAAAAAGGGCTTTATAAATACATTTGATTGCTTGATTGACAAGCTGTGGGAGTGGTGAGAGGAGTCACTGGTTATTCATCAATGTGACTCCCTCCTTCCTTCACTGTAGACCTATCTTAACCTGTGAAACATTATAGAAGACTCTCAGAGAGAAGAGACTGAGAGTGGACACTGGACAGGTCACAGCCGTGATTGCTGACCCAGTGACCCTTGAACCTTAACCCTTACCGTACAAAGGCTGTAGAAGTAGAGAGAATGGAGACACTTGACTGTTTATTCAGCTTTCCCCTTCCACTTTTTAGGCCTGCCTTAACCTCTCTTAAAAGGTATAAGGCTCTCAGAGAGAAGAAGAGACAGTGATGGGCTGGCAGGGTTTTCTCTCCATCTTAACTAATCAAATTCAGTTTGACTGGAGTTGTGTTGGATTTAATTGGCGACATCCTCAGAAAAACAATCCCAAGACATCTGGCTCATGAATAATGGTGGATGAGCACTTTCTAATTTCAGTGGAGCGACACACACACACCCACAGCAGTTGTTATGTATCCTGTACCGGATGAGTGAGGCTTTTATTTTGACTCCTGTCCACAGAAGAGTTACAAGATGATTAGCATAATCGTGATCAAAGAGATCAAACCAGGACAAAGAATCATACTGTCTCTCAGAATAGCTTTTATTAAGATGCCAAAGATTGTGAATTGAAAAAGTATTTCAAAGCTGTGCTAGTAGTCTTGTTCTACTTGTATTGGGTGTTACGTTCCCCCATTGAGGTATGAGGTCCCAGCCATAGATATAGAATGACTAGTATGTTCTGAGATGAGTGGGCCGGCGGCCATATTGAGTGTACCAGTAATTCTATTTCTATGATGCCAGGCAACTCTGTCCCTGTGTGATGGGAGAACAAGTAAGGAAAATGGACAGAAGTTGGAGGGATTACCTGAACCTATCCAATAAGAAATCCTCATTTTAGTTTTCCATTGCAAAACGTTTTGCTACGTAATGAATACAGTCCTGTCCCTGTGTGTGTTCCACAGAGTTGCTGTTGGACCCAATGCCGGACCTGGTGCCCGTCCTCGTCGTGCCAGGCAATGGGCCAGCTGAAGGAGGTGGAGATGGAGTTGCCACAGCTGGTCCAGTTTTCTGTGTGCAGGCTAGAGTTCTGCTCGGCCTGCCGGAACAGCTGGTATAAAGAACATGCCTGCCAGGACAACCCCTCTGACCCGGAGAGACCAGGTAGGATATTACTTCAACACACCTGTACACTATACATACCTATACACTAACACTGTACACTATCACACCAATACCAGGGGTTTGAACCGGTTCAGGGAACAGATCAGAAAACCCGAAAGTGATCTCTTCTGTTCTGGAATAGAACCTTTATTTTCAAATCTTGAGAACCCGGTTAATGATATTATTTTTCATGACAAAAATATTCCTAATGTCTAGAATATAATTCTGTTATTCTGTGAAGTGTAAAGCTAGTAATAATGCATTCCAATGCATGTCATGAGGTTCAGCGCTTCAAACCAAGCCCCCTCTATGTCCACCCCTCTCTCTCTCGCTCCCTCCCCACCCGAGAAATTTAGGTCGCTTCTGCGCGAATTGGTGAAGTAAATGAATGAGCTAAATGTAAAAACATTGATTTCACAGGTAACATTTTTTTATGACAAGGAACTATATATAGAGTATATATGAACCGTGTATTTTTTGGGGGGGTTGGTTGAACCGTTTCAGAACTTTCTGGCTGGAACGCCGGAACAGAACGAACGAAATAGGGGTTCTGCTTGGAACGGAACAATTTTGGTTCCAACCCCTGACCAATACACTATTACACCTTCCTACCTGGGGCGACCAGGTAGGCTTTTACAGGTAGGCTACAACACAACACTGGATAGCACAACACTCCTTCTGTCGTCTACTGATTTCATCAACACTCAGGAGGACTACACGGGGTAGGTTCAGTAGGAAGAAAACGTTTCGAAACTGAGTGAAGGTTCTATGTGAATGTGCTCAATAACACAGCCCAAAAAAGACTCAATGACGCAGTGATTTTTAGCTGTTCTTCTTATTGCTCTTGTTGTTCTTGACAGTGCAGTATACAGTGCAGTATGTACTGGTCTATGTACGTCCCACCTTGACGTTCATTGTCTCTTGTCTTTCAGTTCCTTCGACAAGAGCGCCCGTCAAGCTCTGTCCCAAATGTAAGGTGTACATCGAGAGGGACAAGGGATGTGCTCGGATGATGTGCAAGAGCTGTAAGTGTACCTTCTGTTGGTACTGCCTGGGGTCTCTTGAAGTGAGTTAACCAACCAACACTGAACAGACACACACACACACCCTTCTGCTGGTACTTCCTGAGCCTGCAATAGAAAACACTAATACTAACACTCTAGTGATCTATTGAATTGTTTGGGACCTGCACAAAGTGACCAGGCAACAGAGTTTATAAAGCACATGCCACATATGATGCAATGTATATATTTTTTTTAAAGAATCTGATTTTATATAAACTTACTTACATACAGTACATGTATATATCTTGGCCAATGTCAATTTTTCCAGTGGATCTGCCCACACATTTAACCATGACTTAACACATTTAACCATGACTTAACACATTTAACCATGACTTAACACATTTAATCCAGGATTTAACCCGGGTAGTGATTCCTTCTCTCTCTCCAGGATCACCTCCTCCTGATCCACTATGACGAAGGGCCGTGCAAAAACAAACTGGGCCTCTCCAGAGCTTCAGTTATCTGGCACCGGGACACAGGTACTGTATTGTAAAAATGACACATTTGTTAGCTCAGCGGGTTAACACAGGCTTTTGGTATGCTGGAGTCCCAGGTTAGAACCCAGTCAGTCACACGGGCTAGCTGTGGCAGCAGTATCTACTATATGTCCTATAGTACAGTTACAGATACTTTGAAAATGTGGACATGTATGTCATTGAAAAGAAAAAGGGAAAATTATTACCACAAATGGGTACTAAGTGACATTAAAAAAATCCATCCAAAAAATCCAGGTTTAAAGTTATGTCTGTCACGAAAGGAGGTCTAGGAGAAAGTCTCAGTCAAAATATGGATGAACATTTAAAAAATAGTATTAAGTGTGTGAATATATCTGACCCCACTAGTTCCTCTGTAGGTCTTACCTAGGTTTAACGCCACTATAGGGATGCCCTAACTGCTTCATCAATATTTTAAAGGGGTTGTTGAAAGCTCTGCTCCCATTAGACTCAACACAATGATGTTGTTTATTGTCATGGCCACTAAGTGATGTATGCATATATCTGTGACGTCAAAGAGGAAAAAGCAAAAGGATGATTCAGTGTCATAAACCCTGTGGACGCCAGCCCTGTCTCACTGTACATTTTATGTTTGGGGAACTACTCCCCCCTTGTGGATAGTCAGTGTACTACTGCTCAGGCAAATGAGAGATTGAATACATGTTGTGTTGGTGCACCACTGTACTGTACATCCCTTCTCTCTGATATCTCTGTGATGTTTGGGTTAATACTAGCACATTATGAATCCCATCTTACAACTAGTGATCTAAAAAGGTCTTAGATACATTTGCTTGCTCATTGGGGTTGAAGAGGGTATATTGGGGTTGAAGAGGGTATATAGTAAAAGCACACTTCCACATCTCTCTCCGGGTGGTGGGGATATTCGCTGGCTTCGTGCTGCTCCTGCTGTTGGCGTCTCCCTTCCTCCTCCTCATCCTTCATTCTGTGCTGCAAGTGTAAATGCAGTAAAGGGGATGACGACCCTCTGTCAACCTAACCAACCCCACCCTGGGCACAGTCATGCCAGCTTACCTGACAGACAGGGGCACCAGGCCTGTTGGTGAATGGTTAGTCATCCACACCGTATGGGTTTTTTGTCCCTCCCACCTGCCCAGAGGACTCTTAGGGATTGGTCGCTGGGGCAGAGCAGCGCAGGTGGATGAGGAATACAGCCAGCATGTTTGGTTGAGAGGGCACTCACTCTGTGGTTCTGTTGTGATGTTCCATGTGTTACGAAGGGCTGAGCCTGCAGAGGAGAGAACCGAACACAGCACCAGTCAATGTTGGTTGTTACTTCAGAGGGCTTGGAAGATATTCTCAATATGGGATCATGTATGTGTGTCGGGTTCAAGGTTAAGGTTTTTGTTTTGTCTTGTACAGCTGTCTTGGCGCTTGTTTTGGGAGACTGCAAATAGAAGTTTGGTATATTTGGAGGGAACAGCCTTGGCTATCAGCCACAGTATGTGGAAGTGTCTCCTCCAGGTTTATAAGGATGTTTTTGAGGGTTATTTATTTACCAACCCCTTCTGCCTTCCCTCACTCTTCAGTTTTCTATAAAGACCTGGTTTTCATATACTCGAAAAATCGATACAAAAATACTTTGAGCATTTGCTTGAGTCTGCCTGGTTTTCATTTTTGGGAATGTTCTATTGGTTTATTAAGCCAGGTAAGCTCAAACAGGCACAGATAAAGTATTTTTAATAGATTTGAAGTACTTCTATTTATATAAGAACATAAACAATGATTGTAGATGTTCAGTTTGTATCATTTAAGCTTAACCTCTGAGGACTCACAACATCCCTAGACTATATTATGAGCGTTTTGTTTGGTATTATAGACTCGCTGGGAAGTAATTGTGCACCCGATGTCACAGAAGACCAAAAAGATCATCAAGGACATTACCCACCTGAGCCGCTATCATCCAAAAGGTGAGGTCAAAGCTGGAACCAAGAGACTGAAAAACAGCTTCCATCTCAAGGCCATCAGACTGTTAAACAGCCATCACTAGCACATTAGAGGCTTGTTGTCTATAGGCATAGACTAGAAATCACTGGCCACTTTAAGGAATGGAACACTAGTCACTTTAATAAGGTTTACATATCTGGCATTACTCATCTCATATGTATATGCTGTATTATATACTATTCTACTGTATCTTAATCTGTTCCGCTCTGAAATCGCTCGTCCATATGTATATAGTCTTAATTCATTCCTACTTAGATTTCTGTGTATTGGGTATATGTTGTGTAATTTGTTAGATATTACTGCACTGTCGGAGCTACAAGAATTTCGCTACACCCGCATAACATCTGCTCATTTAAATGTTTTATTTCACCTTTATTTAACCAGGTAGGCAAGTTGAGAACAAGTTCTCATTTACAACTGCGACCTGGCCAAGATAAAGCAAAGCAGTTTGACACATACAACAACACAGAGTTACACATGGAGTAAAACAAACATACAGTCAATAATACAGTAGAGAAATAAGTCTATATACAATGTGAGCAAATGAGGTGAGATAGGGGAGGTGAAGGCAATAAATAGGCCATGGTGGCGAAGTAAATACAATATAGCAATTAAAACACTGGAATGGTAGATTTGACAGTAGATGAGTGTGCAAAGTAGAAATACTGGGGTGCAAAGGAGCCAAATAAATAAATAAATACAGTAGGGGAAGAGGTAGTTGTTTGGGCTATTTATAGATGGGCTATGTACAGGTGCAGTGATCTGTGAGCTGCTCTGACAGCTGGTGCTTAAAGCTATCGAGGGAGATAAGTGTTTCCAGTTTCAGATATTTTTGTAGTTCGTTCCAGTCATTGGCAGCAGATCACGTGTATGTGACCAATAACATTTGATTTGATGAAAGATGTGAATGTTGTTCAGCAAATCCTACAGGTTGAACGTCTACTGTATGGTTGAGGATGTTGTATATTCTACTCTAAGTCAACCTTGCCAACACTTAGAATTGACTCTCGTTCTCCAGAAGAAGGCTATTTGTAAACCTTTAGCATTGAATCATGTTGCAACATTGATCTCTCAGTATTTCTATCAAACACAGTAGAATAAACAGCATACAGGCAGCCGAGATGTAGCAAGCAGGGTTGGAGTCAATTTCATTTCAATCAATATAGGAAGTAAACATTTCCAATTTCAACTTTGCTCAATGCTTCTCTATGGGAAGCATTTGAAATTGGAATTTCAGTTTACTTCCTGGATTGACTGAATTGATAAACGAATTGACCCCAACCCTGGTAGCACGCTTTAATGTCCACCAAATAACCCCTTCTGTAGCAGTTCAACCTCTGTCCATTATTCTAGCAGTGAAACCCTTTAATGAGTTCAACTTACCTTATATTAGACAATGTACTTGTTGATGTAGCCAAAATGCCTTTACAATCTACTTTGATATGAGTGTGATTGATTCACACTCCCTTTGTTTTTACCAAAATGCTCCTATTTATTATTGTACATTTCAAGTATGTTCTGTTATATAACCTACAATCTGTCACATATGTGCTAGCATTGTCCTGTTACCCCTTGACACCAATAATGTTTAGAAAGACTTAATTGCTTATCAGAACAGTAGCTTTACTTTCAATAATTCTGTGACATGACAAGGTACATTTTGGGTTTTAAAAGTTTAAAGGTATTCTATCACACTGTTTTGTGTATTTTCTTTATTTTTTTATTTCACCTTTATTTAACCAGGTAGGCTAGTTGAGAACAAGTTCTCATTTGCAACTGCGACCTGGCCAAGATAAAGCATAGCAGTGTGAACAGACAACAACACAGAGTTACACATGGAGTAAACAATAAACAAGTCAATAACATGGTAGGAAAAAAAAGAGAATCTATATACAATGTGTGCAAAAGGCATGAGGAGGTAGGCAATAAATCGAATAATTATAATTTAGCAGATTAACACTGGAGTGATAAATCATCAGATGATCATGTGCAAGTAGAGATACTGGTGTGCAAAAGAGCAGAAAAGTAAATAAATAAAAGCAGTATGGGGGGTGAGGTAGGTAAATTGGGTGGGCTATATACCGATGGACTATGTACAGCTGCAGCGATCGGTTACCTGCTCGGATAGCAGATGTTTAAAGTTGTTGAGGGAGATAAAAGTCTCCAACTTCAGAGATTTTTGCAATTCGTTCCAGTCGCAGGCAGCAGAGAACTGGAAGGAAAGGCGTCCAAATGAGGTTTTGGCTTTAGGGATGATCAGTGAGATACACCTGCTGGAGCGCGTGCTACGGGTGGGTGTAGCCATCGTGACCAGTGAACTGAGATAAGGCGGCACTTTACCTAGCATAGCCTTGTAGATGACCTGGAGCCAGTGGGTCTGACGACGAACATGTAGCGAGGGCCAGCCGACTAGAGCATACAGGTCGCAGTGGTGGGTCGTATAAGGTGCTTTAGTAACAAAACGGATGGCACTGTGATAAACTGCATCCAGTTTGCTGAGTAGAGTATTGGAAGCTATTTTGTAGATGACATCGCCGAAGTCGAGGATCGGTAGGATAGTCAGTTTTACTAGGGTAAGTTTGGCGGCGTGAGTGAAGGAGGCTTTGTTGCGAAATAGAAAGCCGACTCTAGATTTGATTTTGGATTGGAGATGTTTGATATGAGTCTGGAAGGAGAGTTTGCAGTCTAGCCAGACACCTAGGTACTTATAGATGTCCACATATTCTAGGTCGGAACCGTCCAGGGTGGTGATGCTAGTCGGGCGTGCGGGTGCAGGCAGCGAACGGTTGAAAAGCATGCATTTGGTTTTACTAGCGTTTAAGAGCAGTTGGAGGCCACGGAAGGAGTGTTGTATGGCATTGAAGCTCGTTTGGAGGTTAGATAGCACAGTGTCCAAGGAAGGGCCAGAAGTATACAGAATGGTGTCGTCTGCGTAGAGGTGGATCAGGGAATCGCCCGCAGCAAGAGCAACATCATTGATATATACAGAGAAAAGAGTCGGCCCGAGAATTGAACCCTGTGGTACCCCCATAGAGACTGCCAGAGGACCGGACAACATGCCCTCCGATTTGACACACTGAACTCTGTCTGCAAAGTAGTTGGTGAACCAGGCAAGGCAGTCATTAGAAAAACCGAGGCTACTGAGTCTGCCGATAAGAATATGGTGATTGACAGAGTCGAAAGCCTTGGCCAGGTCGATGAAGACGGCTGCACAGTACTGTCTTTTATCGATGGCGGTTATGATATCGTTTAGTACCTTGAGCGTGGCTGAGGTGCACCCGTGACCGGCTCGGAAACCGGATTGCACAGCGGAAAAGGTACGGTGGGATTCGAGATGGTCAGTGATCTGTTTGTTGACTTGGCTTTCGAAGACCTTAGATAGGCAGGGCAGGATGGCAGGGCAGGATGGATATAGGTCTGTAACAGTTTGGGTCCAGGGTGTCTCCCCCTTTGAAGAGGGGGATGACCGCGGCAGCTTTCCAATCCTTGGGGATCTCAGATGATACGAAGGAGAGGTTGAACAGGCTGGTAATAGGGGGTGCGACAATGGCGGCGGACAGTTTCAGAAATAGGGGGTCCAGAATGTCAAGCCCAGCTGATTTGTATGGGTCCAGGTTTTCCATCTCTTTCAGAACATCTGCTATCTGGATTTGGGTAAAGGAGAAGCTGGGGAGGCTTGGGCGAGTAGCAGCGGGGGGGGGCGGGGCTGTTGGCCAAGGTTGGAGTCGCCAGGAGGAAGGCATGGCCAGCCATTGAGAAATGCTTGTTGAAGTTTTCGATTATCACGGATTTATCGGTGGTGACCGTGTTACCTAGCCTCAGTGCAGTGGGCAGCTGGGAGGAGGTGCTCTTGTTCTCCATGGACTTTACAGTATCCCAGAACTTTTTGGAGTTAGAGCTACAGGATGCAAATTTCTGCTTGAAAAAGCTGGCCTTTGCTTTCCTGACTGACTGCGTGTATTGGTTCCTGACTTCCCTGAACAGTTGCATATCGCGGGGGCTCTTCGATGCTATTGCAGTTCGCCACAGGATGTTTTTGTGCTGGTCGAGGGCAGTCAGGTCTGGAGTGAACCAAGGGCTATATCTGTTCTTAGTTCTGCATTTTCTGAACGGAGCATGCTTGTCTAATATGGTGAGGAAGTAACTTTTAAAGAATGACCAGGCATCCTCAACTGACGGGATGAGGTCAATATCCTTCCAGGGTACCCGGGCCAGGTCGATTAGAAAGGCCTGCTCGCAGAAGTGTTTTAGGGAGCGTTTGACAGTGATGAGGGGTGGTCGTTTGACCGCGGACCCGTAGCGGATACAGGCAATGAGGCAGTGATCGCTGAGATCTTGATTGAAGACAGCAGAGGTGTATTTGGAGGGCAAGTTGGTCAGGATAATGTCTATTAGGGTTCCCATGTTTACGGATTTAGGGTTGTACCTGGTGGGTTCCTTGATGATTTGTGTGAGATTGAGGGCATCTAGCTTAGATTGTAGGACTGCCGGGGTGTTAAGCATATCCCAGTTTAAGTCACCTAACAGAACAAACTCTGAAGCTAGATGGGGAGCGATCAATTCACAGATGGTGTCCAGGGCACAGCTGGGAGCTGAGGGGGGTCGGTAGCAGGCGGCAACAGTGAGAGACTTATTTCTGGAGAGATTAATTTTTTTAATTAGAAGTTCGAACTGTTTGGGCATAGACCTGGAAAGTATGACAGAACTTTGCAGGCTATCTCTGCAGTAGATTGCAACTCCTCCCCCTTTGGCAGTTCTATCTTGACGGAAATTGTTATAGTTGGGTATGGAAATCTCAGAATTTTTGGTGGCCTTCCTAAGCCAGGATTCAGACACGGCAAGGACATCAGGGTTGGCAGAGTGTGCTAAAGCGGTGAGTAAGACAAACTTAGGGAGGAGGCTTCTGATGTTGACATGCATGAGGCCAAGGCTTTTTCGATCACAGAAGTCAAGAAATGAGGGTGCCTGGGGACATGCAGGGCCTGGGTTTACCTCCACATCACCCGAGGAACAGAGGAGTAGTAGGATGAGGGTGCGGCTAAAGGCTATCAAAACTGGTCGCCTAGAGCGTTGGGGACAAGGAATAAA
The DNA here is from genome assembly GCF_016432855.1 of Salvelinus namaycush. NCBI lineage: Eukaryota > Metazoa > Chordata > Actinopteri > Salmoniformes > Salmonidae > Salvelinus > Salvelinus namaycush. The sequence goes on from NC_052330.1 coordinate 5,195,328, forward strand.
AGGAGCAGATTTATGGGCGTGGTAGAATAGATTCTGGGCATAATGTGCAGACAGGGGTATGGTGGGGCACGGGTACAGCGGAGGCAAGCCCAGGCACTGGGTGATGATAAGAGAGGTTGTATCTCTGGACATGCTGGTCTCAATGGGTGAGGTCACCGCATGTGTGGGAGGTGGGACAAAGGAGGTATCAGAGGTACGGAGAGTGGAACTACGGGGTCCATTGCAAACCAAAACAATGATAACTAGCCTGAACAACAGTATACAAGGCATATTGATATTTGAGAGAGACATACAGTAAGGCATAAAGTAATTGCAGGTCTTGATTGGGAGAGCTAGCTAAAACAACAGGTGAGATAACAGCAGCTAGTCAGCTAACACAGCAACAGCAGGTAAAAATGGCGACGACTAGGCAGAGAGGGTCGGATTAACTACACACAGAGCCTGAGTTAAAACACAGAGCCGACAGATAAAACACAAATAAACAGAATGGAGTACCGTGAATTAATGGACAGTCCGGCAGGCATCAGCTATGTAGCCAAGTGATCATAGTGTCCAGGGGGCAGCCGTAGATGGAGCAGGGAAGCCGCCACTAAGCTAGCACGCAGCGTTTAAAGTTAGTAGCCCGGGGGGTGGTCTGCTCAGACGGAGGGGGTCTGCTCAGACGGAGGCCGATTGAGGGCACAGCGGATGGGGTATTCGTCTGCAGACCAGACGTGGTCGTGTCGACAGAGAATCCAAGCCGGATGGTGATGGCGAAAGAGAGGTTGTGATTGTAGAATTGTGTTTGCTAACTGGTGCTAGCTTCGTGGCAGTGGCGCTAGCTGCGCTAGCTGCAAGCTATCTGTGAGGATCAGAAGTAGTGGCTCAGGGATTACGGCAGGAATCCGGCGTTCTTGTCGAGAGACAGTCCGATGCTGGTAAATTGGTGAGTAATATCCAGGCTAATAACAGGGCTGGTGTCTGTGCAGAAGGTAAAAGCTGCTAGCAGCGGCTAAAAATGGCTAAATAGCTTGTAGCTGATTAGCTGGTTAGCTACTGGGGGTTCTTGAATGTGTTCCAAAGTTTTAAAAAATAATAGCGATTCCGTATCACATTGGGTGAGGTAGGTTACCGGAAGGTATAATCGAATTAAAAATCGAAAAGAGATTTAAAAAAAATTCTAAGTATATACAAGAAATACGAAAAATACAAACGTACACGAGAGGACTAAACAAACACGTCTACACTGCTACGCCATCTTGGATCAATGATACGGCGGTAACCTCGTCCACAGGCTCAATTGCTACCATAGAGAGATCCTGCTGGTGGACGAGATTAATATGGAGGTATTACCATGACATGATTTGTTTCATTTTGAAATGTACTGCTCTTTCAGGTAATTTCATGGTATTCCTACACAAAACCTGGTCAATTGTGTCAGACTCCAAATATGGGCCCATCATATCCTGGTCCAAAATTAAAGCAGCAATTGGGTCAATGCAATTTAGCGGACTTATCTGAGCAGTGTGTTGGGGGAGAATAGGCTAATTGGCTTATTCCCAATTGCGGGTCAACTATTTGAGACAAATGCAACCAAAATGATCCCTTAAGATGTCTAGGGCAGAACCATCTGTAGTGTGTTCACTGACATTTTCAGTTCTTATTTTTTTTTATTTAAGGGGTTTTGTGTAAAAATATTGCATTTCACTCTGAAATAATTACATTTAAACTGTATGAAGAACAACTTACTGTAGCATTTGTGCACATGACCCCCATCAGGGTCTGACACGGGTCTGACAACTTGGATGGAAAATTACTGAGGATAATAGCGGACGATATTGCCACTCCAATTTGCCATATTTTCAATTTAAGCCTGGAGGGAAGCAAAAGTAATTCCGCTACCTAAGAACAGAGGGTGTTCTTCAATGGAAGCCTCTCCAACATATTCCAGGTATAATCAGGAATTCCCCCGGGCAGCTGTCTAGGCCCCTTACTTTTTTCAATCTTTACTAACAACATGCCACTGGCTTTAAGTAAAGCCCGCAATTGGGAAGTTGACCCGCAATTGGGAATAAGCCAATTAGCCTTTAAGTAAAGCCAGTGTGTCTATGTATGCGAATGACTCAACACTATACACGTCAGCTACTACAGCAACTTAAATGACTGCAACACTTAACAAAGAGCTGCAGTTAGTTTCAGAATGGGTGGCAAGGAATAAGTTAGTCCTAAATATTTCAAAAACTCAAAGCATTATATTTGGGACAAATCATTCCCTAAACCTCAACTAAATCTTGTAATGAATAATGTGGAAAATAAGCAAGTTAAGGTGACTACTGCTTTGAGTAACCCTGGATTGTAAACTGTCATTGTCAAAACATATTGATACAACAGTAGCTAAGACGGGGAGAAGTCTGTCCATAATAAAGTGCTGCTCTGCCTTCTTAACAGCACTATCAACAAGGCATGTCCTACAGGCACTAGTTTTGTTGCACCTGGACTACTGTTCAGTCGTGTGGTCAGTTGCCACAAAGAGGGACTTAGGAAAATTGCAATTGGCTCAGAACAGGGCAGCACGGCTTGGAGCTAACTTTAATAATATGAATGTCAATCTCCTGGCTCAAAGTGGAGGAGATATTGACATCACTACTTGTATTTGTGAGAGGTATTGACATGCACCGAGCTGTCTGTTTGAACTACTGGCACACAGTTCGCCAACCCATCCATACTCCACAAGACATGCCACCAGAGATCTCTTCACAGTCCCCAAGTCCTGAAGAGACTATGGGAGGTGCACAGTACTACAAAGAGCCATGACTACATGAAACTCTATTCCACATCAAGTAACTCATGCAAGCAGTAAAATTAGATTTAAAAATACACCTTATGGAACAGCAGGGACTGTGAAGCAACCCAAACACAGGCCCAGACACATGCATACACACACACGATAACATACGCACTATACACACACGTACACATGGATTTTGTGTTGTAGATATGCGGTAGTAGAGTAGGGACCTGAGGGCACACTTAATGTGTTGTGAATGTATTGTAATGTATTTAAAATTGCATAACTACCTTAATTTTGCAGATGTTTACATTCTGTACATTTGTTTGTAATGCCACTTTTATATTGTGAATAAAAAATAACATTTTGCTTGTTCTGGTAGCAGTGATTCTAGGTTGTGCTTTGAGTGAATAAAATAAAAACTGTGGATGTGTCTTTGATTTCTAGCTAATCTGTAGTTTATAAAGTCTAACTTAGGATGGGATTGATTAAGTTAGTTCCAAATGGCGTCCCAAATGGCACCCCATAGGGCTCTGGTCAAAGGTAGTGCATGTGTCACACACCCTGGCCGAGAGGGGCTGTGACTAAACTCAGTTCAGTACCATAGATCTGACTACACCACCCTAGGTTTACACCAAGAGGAAAGGGTGTTCTGAATAACAGATCTGCCATAGGCAACACAGGTTCTTTGAGAATGGGCAACCTACCACGGTATTTGCAAACAGAACAGGAAGTAAATCCACGTGTATTGATCATATCTTTACTAATGCTGCAGAAATCTGCTCTGAAGCGGATGTAGTGATCATAATATAATAGCCATATCTAGAAGAACCAAAGTTCGAAAGACTGGACCTAAAATTGTGTATAATACAAGAGGTTTTGCAATGATTCCTATGTCAAAGGTGTAAAAAATATTTGTTAGTCTGTGTGTAATGCAGAACATCCTAATGCTGCACTTGAAGCATATATGAAACTGCTTCTTCCGATTACTGATAGGCATACGCCCATCAGGAAATCCACTGTTAGACAGCCACATCCACATGGATAGATTTTTTGAAAAACTGTATGGCTGAGAGGGATGAGACAAAGGCAAATAAGTCTGCCAACACAGCAGACGAGCAAACATACAGTAAATTGTGAAATCACGTAACTAAACTAAATTCAGTTGTGTGTTGTACTGCAGGGCAGCTGACTTGGGCCATTATTGCTTTCTGTTTTTACTAATGACCTTCTCCTGACTGAATAAAGCCTGGGTGTTTATGTACAGTGTGGGAAAAGTATGTACATTCAGAAAATATTTTAGGTTACATCATCAATCTACTGCCAAAACCCCATAATGTTTTTTTATGCAGCGATTACAGCATTGAGTCTTCTTGGGTATGACACTACAAGCTGGCTGTCATGTGCCTTTTACTGAGTTGTGGCTTCCGTCTGGCCACTCTACCATAAAGGCCTGGATGGTGGAGTGCTGTAGAGATGGTTGTCCTTCCGGAAGGTTCTCCTTTCTCCACAGAGGAACTCTAGAGCTTTGTCAGAGTGACCATCGGGTTCTTGGTCACCTCCCCGATCAAGGCCCTTCCCCCCCAATCAACTCTAGGAAGAGTCTTGGTGGTTCCAAGCTTCTTCCATTTAAGAATGATGGAGGCCACTGAATTCTGAAGGACCTTCAATGCTGCTGAAATGTTTTGGTACCCTTCTGCAGATCTGTGCCTCGACACAATCCTGTCTTGGAGCTCTACAGACAATTCCTTCAACCTCATGGCTTGGTTTTTACGCTGACATGCACTGTCAACTGTGGGACTTTAGATAGACAGGTGTGTGCCTTTCTAAATCATGTCCAATCAGTTTAATTTACCACAGGTGGGCTCCAATCAAGTTGTAGAGACATCTCAAGGATAATCAATGGAAACAGGATGCACCTGAGCTCAATTTTGAGTCTCATAACAAAGGGTCTGAATACCAAATAAGGTATTTCAGTTTTTTTATTGGTAATCAATTTGCAAAAATTTCCAAAAATCTATTTTCGCTTTGTCATTATTGGGCTATAGTGTGTAGATTGATGAGTATTTTTTTTAAAATATATTTTAGAATAAAGACTAATGTAACAACATGTGGAAAAAGTCAAGGGGTCTGAATACTTTATAAATGCACTGTACACTCACGACTCAACAGTATACACGTCAGCTATGACAGTAAAATAAATAACTGACACCCTTAACATAGAGCTCCAGTCAGTTTTAGAATGGGTAACTAGCAATAGGCTGGTGCTAAATATCTCAATAATTAAAAGCATCGTTTTTTGGCACAAATCACTCAGTCAATGTTAAACCTCATTTAGGTAAATTGTTGAATAATGTGGCGATTGAGCAGGTGGAGACTAAACTACTGGGTGTAACCCTAGATAGCAAGCTGTCATGGTCAAAACATATAGACTCAATGGTTGGTAAGAGGTCTGTCCATGATAAGGCATTTCTCTGCTTTCTTGACATCTCAGTCGACCAGACAGGTCCCACAGGCCCTAGCTTTGTCGCACACAGTTGTGTGATGTCAGATGTCGCAAAGAGTGACATAGGTAACTTGAAGTTGGTCTCGAACAGAGCGGTACATGTCAGTAACATGCAAGTCAATCTCTCCTGGCTCAAAGTTTAGGAGAGATTGACTATTGGTCTTGTGAAGAGACCTCTGATTGCAAGGTATTGAAGGTAACGAACAGTTTGTTCAAACAGTCGGTACTTATTTTCTACACTCATCGGTACCACACAAGACATGCAATCAGAGGTCTCTGCACAGTCACCAGGTAGAGGCTGGGAAACACACAGTGTTAAATAGAGCCATGACTACAAGGAAATCTCTGCCACCCCAGGTGACTCAAGCTAGCAATAAAACCCCATGAAAGAACACCTCACAGCACAACAGGGACTGTGAAGACACAGCCATTTTTATAAATGTTCTATTGTATTATGTAAGTGGGTGGCCTTAGATGAGCCTTGGATTGTGCGAGCCAGAGTGTCGCATAGGGCAGGAGCAATCTCCTCTTTCTGAAGTGTGAGGCAGAGGCAGGAGATTCTGTATGCAGTATTATATAGTAAGGATGTTACGTTGGATACCAGAGCTCTGAGGCATGCGTCGAAATTGCTAAGCAGTTTTCTTTGAAGCAGTGTGCCGATGCCTGTATCACTTTATCATGAGGTGATCGATGATGTCCGACGCTTTGTTTCGTCGAACAACCACCTGATTGGCTTGGCATTGGTTTCGGTAGAAGACAAAAAGGCTAATGCACGTGGGCCGTCATCTATAATAATTTGCCTGCTGTAAAATACTTTGACCAGCATGTGCCACTGTTGATTAAAACCTTGAGTAATGAACCTATTTGACACAATTGACTGGAAAGCATCAATGCTTCAGCAAGCTTCGTTTCCCATCACTATTATGTAGTTACATGTATATTATGCTATGTATGTTATGTGTTGTTTCGTTTCCTGTTTAGACCCAATTGGCGATCCCAATAAAATATTAAAGGCTTCAGAGGCGCTTTGCCACAGCTGCCACATAAACGTTGCTTCCCTCTCACATGCGTCTTTCCCTGGATGCCTGCACCTCAAACAAAGGAAACAAGGGTTAAAAAGGGACAGAAAAACAGGGAGCCAATCACATCACTCAATGAATCAAGCATTCTCCACACCTGTGACACACGATATAGGGAATAGGGTGCCATTTGGGACGCAGCCTTGGTGTAGGCCTAAAAATCCCAAATCTACTTGTCTACTGAGGGGTGAGAAGTTAGACCCGGAGGCTTTATTTGATTAGATATTTAACTCCTCAGTGTTCAGGGAAGTAGCAGACTGATAACCATACCATTTACTGTACCTGCACAACTCAGAGGGTGGGTTTTTCATCAGTCTTTTCTCATAATATGTACTGTCAATAAACGATAAACAATGAGAATAAGACCCTCCAAATCTATATTCTTAAGAATACAAATGTATGTACTGTAAATACAATACTATAAACATTACATACGTGACATACTGTATGTAATAATATGACAAATATACTTTTTCACTGTCCCTGAGAAGCTCAATTAAAGGCCTCGGTAGTGGATTTGAGAGGTTTGTTAGCTGAGGTGATTAGCATTGTCAGGGGAGGTAGTGTGAGATTCTTCACCAGTAAATACGCGACAGGGCTTTACATAGGATTCAATACAACCAACCTCAGCTAAGACTGTCGTATTGACAGAGAGCCTATATGATTGATTGATATGATTTATTTAAGTGTCATACACCTACTGGTGCTCAGCCCACATGGGCATACAAGACACTACAGAAGAAAATAACATTTGACAAATTACACAAACTATATGCATACAATAATCATGATGAGTACAGCTGCCATCTAGCTACACTACACAAAAAGTACTTTTCTCCTTCTACTCCAGGCATTGTGAACAAACAGAGAGATCTCAAACACGCTCTGTCTGAAACGGAATTCAAGCCTCTGCATGTGCAGTTTCTTGCCTTACTGCACATGCCTTTTTTGGGGGACTTTTTCTAATCACAGTCACACACCTCATGTAGCCTAGCCCATAGGCCTATATGTTTTGATAAGGTGTGTATCACAACTAAAGTGGCCAAATAATGCGCTTATAGCCTCCTGTCGTGTACGCATTGGTGCGCTTATAATGTGAAAAATAGCTTAATAGTATCAACATTTTAAGCTAAACATGCTGATCTGTTGCATCAGCTTCATTGCTTTTAAAAGGTTTTTTGATGCTAGTGGTTATATTAATTTTGGATCTATCGCATCCCACAATTGTCCCAGAGTATGTGTTGTACTATGGGGGATAGTACATTGACATAGGCTAGTGCTTTTCCTGTTCGTTAGGCCTACTCATCTTGTTGGCTGAGGAAAAGTAAATGTGGACAATTCTTCTAACATCTTCAATATGTGCCTCGGAATTTGATAAGAAGGACGCACGCAGTTGCGTCCCCGCTGTGTCTGTCTTCACTTGGAGCGTACTCTGGAGCTGAGATGCAGGTGAGAAGGACCTGATCACGTGACGGGCATTGGCTAATAAGAAGTGCGATATCTGAGAGAGCCATGTGAGTGAGAGGTGCTTCGGATCACGGCGATTGGCAGCCGGGAGAAGGGAATTATAATTATTATAGTCATCCCAAGGGCACAACGGCCACTTTGCCGCAAAAGGCATGGATGTTTTTAGGGGGCATTATGGCCACACAAGGGGAAGGCCGCTGGGAAATTTGAGGCTTGTGAGAATATTCTCAAGTGTTTGTCAAATTTTGAATGAGAGACTGATGAAGTGTGTGCAGCCTGCATAAGAAACAAAGCAGAGCTCATGCCTTTCATGCAACTTTTTTCAAATCATCATTACAGTCGCATCATGCAGCCTTAGAATGTTTTAAAAATGTAAACATATAGCCCAGCATTTGTATCAATACTGAAGTTGCATAAATAACTCTAAATTAAGCATATAGGAGGACCTGTTTCTTTAACCTCTCAACACAGAATAGCTGCATGTGCTCACACCCTCGGAAATCGATCGGAGAAAATATCCTTTCTATTTTATTCAGCTCTGTTCAATTGTATTCTTCATACTATAAAATAATGTGAAATAATGCCACGGAATTCTAAGCCAATCTTGTCTGCTAAATTAACTAGTGTAGCCCACATTCATATGGCATAGCCAGATCAGGGCCTAACATAAGGACAACTCAGAGTATGCTATTCTGTTCCTCTGAAATAGACTACATTTTGTTCATATCATGTTTCTTTAGACCTGTCGAAAATAAATAATGTATTTATTGTGATGGTGTAGGCTATATTAAATGGATTTATTCCACTTTTTAAAATGTAGATGTTGCAAAGGTCTGCATCAGTGGCTTGTAGGCTATGCGTGGAAGCCAGGAGATGCTAAACATGTTTATGTTAATTGACAGGCCATTTACCGTGAGACCGGCGGTTATTTGCTTGACAATCACCGGCTGACTGCCACAGCACTAGTTGTACCAAAACAAAAGTTCTGTGCACTTCTCTGCACGCCCTTCTTTCTGAAATGAACAATCTGGGTCTTCTATTGATGTATCACTAGTCTCCATTTAGTACACGATAAATGAACAATATTCAACATATTCTGGAGGCCATCTTCGGTCTCAGGAAGGAGAACTATTTAATCAGCGTTCAACAAGATGCCCGGGAATATATCCGCAACTTCAACACCAAGTTTAGCTTGTTTGATTTGTAGGGATAGAGCAAATAATATGGGAGAGAGTATGTCTCTCTGCTTTACACCGTAAGGGGTTGGAAACTCTAGCTCCAGAGTTCCTCTATGGAGATGGGAGAACATCCCAGAAGGACAACCATTTCTGCAGTACTGGCCACTATGATAAAGTGACCAGGCGGAAGCCACTCCTCAGCAAAAGGTACATGACAGCCCACTTGGAGTTCGCCAAAGGGCACCTAAAAACTCTCAGACCACGAGAAACAAGATTCTCTGGTCGGATTAAACCAAGATTGAACTATTTGGCCTGGATGCGAAGCATCACGTCTGGAGGAACCTGGCACTATCCCTACGGTGAAGCATGGTGGTGGCAGTGGCATGCTGTGTTTTTTTTTTTCAGCAGCAGGGACTGGGAGACTAGTCGGGATCTAGGCAAAGATGAACAAAGCACTCAGGACCTCAGACTGGGGCAAAGTTTCCCCTTCCAACAGGACAACAACCCTAAGCACACAGCCAAGACAATGCAGGAGTGGCTTCGGGACAAGTCTCTGAATGTCCATGAGTGGCTCAGCCAGAGCCCGGACTTGAACCCGATCAAAAACCTCTGGAAAGACCTGAAAATAGCTGTGCAGCAAACGCTCCCCATCCAACCTGACAGAGCTTGAGAGGATCTGCAGAGACGAATGGCAGAAACAGGTGTGCCAAGCTTGTAGCGTCATACCCAAGAAGACTTAAGGCTGTAATTGCTGCCAAAGGTGCTTCAACAAAGTACCGAGTAAAGGGTCTGAATGCTTATGTTATGTGATATTTACGTTGTTTTTTTTCTATAAATTAGATTTTTTTTCTAAAAAACAGTTTTTGCTTTGTCATTATGGGGTATTGTGCATAGACTGATAAGGGGAAAACAATATTTTCTTGATTTTAGAATAAGGCTGTAATCTAACAAAATGTGGAAAAAGTAAAGGGGTCTAAATACTTTCCGAAGGCACTGATATACACACTCTGTGTAAGGACCGATGCTGGAGACGAGAAGCAAGTACAGGGAGTAAACATTTAATGGAAAACGGACATCAAACAAAACAAGAACAGTGTCTGGAAGGGGGGGAACAAAACGACATTACGACAATAATGCTGACATGGGGAACAAAACTGAGGAACAGACAGATATAGAGGGGGCAATCAACAACGTGAAGGAGTCCAGGTGAGTCCAATGAGCGCTGAAGCGCGTAATGATGGTGACAGGTCTGCGTAATGAAGAGCAGCCTGGTGCCCTCGAATGCCAGAGAGAGGGAGCAGGAACAGGCGTGACACTTTGGCTTTCCTATAGCCATTCTCTTCATCAGCAATCTGACCAGACAGCCTGTTATTTAGAATGCAAGAATACAATTTACATAGAGTGCTAATAAGACTTATCCCTCTATGTTCAATGGGATTGGGCTTGATTATGGATTTGTACCATACAGATGGAATAATGCCATTCTGAAAACAAGCCTGAAAGAGTTCAAATATTATTTGGAGCAATTTAGGTGACTTCAAAACTTCATTAGACAAATCATAAATTCCTGTAGCTTTCTTTGGTTTAAAATTATTTAAATCTCCACAGAGGTAAATAGCATCATCCCCAGAAAAAGTGTACATTTGAGGCAGCAGGTGGCTAGAGAAAGAACTAGAATCCCGTTCCCATGTAGAGCCGTCAGGAGGCAAATAAGAAGAGAAAATAACAAACCAATATTTTCTGAAATTCGATGCTCAGTTCCATTATGGCATCCACTGATTTGTCCGTCACATTTACTTTATAAGACTCAAGTATCTTGTTTCTAAACAAAAGTCCAACTACACTTTTAACTCACCTTTATGCTCTCTTACATGCGTTTTTCTATTATGTCAAAACCAAGTACCCGTCCATTTAAATTGAATGCTGACCTGTTAGATGTGTCTCATTCGGGAATACAATGTCAGGATTCAGTGAAAATAAAGTCAATTGTCTTAGCTCACAGTTCAAATCCGTCCAACCTTTAACGTTCCACTGAACAAGAGTAAACTGGTCGGCACTTACTGGCTGGGCACGTGAGTCTCAGTCCTCCTTTATCCATCCTTCCCGACTCCCGGCCCCTGCTACCATCATCAGGACCAGATGAGGCCATTGCATCCTAGATAGACCCTGCTGAACCTTTCGTCACCCTTTAGCTTTTGCTTCTGTCGATGGACAGCCACTTTTTCCTGGACAGACCGCAGTTCCAGCTTGATCACGCCTGAGTATTTCTGTAGCGATAAATACTCTATTTACAAAACCTTTTAGTTAAACGTTTGACACAATACACAACACACGTATTTGAATGCCTGCGCATGTGTAGGGGGTAGTCATTCCCATACATGTCTCACATAGAGAGACCGCAGGGCATTATAGAAAATGAAACGTGAGATGAGCTATCTGCACTGTACAGGATACGATTATGTTTCAGTGCAGTTATCTCTAATATAATTCATAGAGTGGGGGGCACAATATACAGGGGGACTACAAATAATGTACAGTAAGACTATATTTCACAAACATTGTAATGCATGCTTGATGAAAACGACATTATCACCACTTGGAGTAAAGTATGACTGAAGTTAATACCTGGGAAATAACCACATCTGAAAAGTAAACAGACAGACCACCAGCATCTGCGCCTTTAAAGTCAGTCATCTGAAGAGGACACCAAACCCTCTCCAGACCTCTTGATACAAACAGGCTCCCCCAGACCAAGTCAGGAAGTGGCAACATCTGGTGCATGTGGTCTAAACCGGGCATGGGCAAAGGGGGCACAGGGTGCAGCATCTGGTGCTGCCGCCCTGGACCACGCATGGCCTGGCACGGGAACCCGCTGGGGCAGGTGGGCAGCTGCCTCACATGGCAACAGTTCACCACCAAGCCTAATCAATTCATGTGCCTCTCCACCGACCACCTCAGCCATCTGTCTGGGCCTGGGCCACACACCACACAGGAATACAGCAGCACTGCCATGTTCACTCCGGTCCACACAGAACAACAGAACACACCATCAGAGGCTAGATTGCATGTTGTTATCTTACTAGAGATGTTGCAGACAATGCTGGTACAAAGGAGTGATGCGATTATTGTGTCTCGATTTCAATGTAGGCTACTGACTGGAATTTTGAGGATTGTGAGTAGGGAGCTGAAATACTATTTTACGGCCACAAGGGGGCATTCTAAATCTAGGATTCGTAAAACCACAGCATTAAATACTGTGCCCAATTGCTCACATGGACGCTAACTTTGTGTCAGTATAAAGAGTATCTGTTTTGCCTGTTTACTTTTCGTTTTTCACAAAAAATCTGCTTACAGAATATCTCTCGCTTTCATCCTTTCATCCATGTGCAGAATCTCCTCCAACTAAACCGTCACAACATTCACAGCAGAACAGCAGGAGAGAGCAGAGAGCTGGACCTGAGGGACTTCGTTCATATCCCCAGGTGAGCTGCTGGAGGGAGCTACTGGACAGCCTGCCAGTACAACCCTGGCTTGGCCTGAGTTCAAGCAGCCAGAGGTACAACTGGGCCATTGACTGTCATAGACTCTGACAAGCACATGTGCGAGGGGTGGGGGTGGGGGGGGGGGAACAAAGTGAGTAGGGATCAAAGCAGAGCATTTTATCTCCACTACAGAGCCCCTTGCTGCATTTTGTATTCTGCCAATCTGTTGAACCAGCCGGATTAGAAAACCCACATGGGCAGAGATGGAGGCAGGATTTGGTCTTAGGAAACAAATAGCTGTGCTCAAATAACACACACTAAACAACACTATAACAAAAGTAAAGATTTGGACAATTGATGTGGAGGTGGTTCCCTAACCTCATGTAGGATTTAAAATGTAGTTACGTAGTACACTCTTAGAAAAAAAGGTGCTATATAGAACTTACAAGGGTTCTTTCGACTGTTCCAGGTAGAACCCTTTGGTTCCAGGTAGAACTTTTTTGAGTTCCACGTAGAACCCTTTCTATAGAGGGTTCTACATGGAACCCAAAAAGGTTCTACCTGGAACCAAAAGGGGTTCTCCAATGGGGACAGCCGAAAAACTATTTTGTAACACTTTTTCTAAGAGTGTACTAACGAGAATAAAGGTTGTCAATTAAATTACCATATTCATACTGTTGGTTTATTTAAAGAACTACAATTAGAGAAGAAGATGGAGCCGGAGGGGGTGGCTGCCGTTTTATGGGTTCTTAACCAACCGTGCAATTTTGTTTGTTTTTTCGCATTGTTTGTAACTTATTTTGTACATAATGTTGCTGCTACCATCTCTTATGACCGAAAAGTGCTTCTGGACATCAGAACAGCGATTACTCACCTTGAACTGGACAAATAATTTTTCTTTAATGAATCGGACGAGAGGGATTTACTCCAGACACCCGAACAGACCCTGATCCCCGTCATTCGCAGGAGAAAGAGACGGAGGTATCGCGGAAGGAGATCGGGGTGCCTTGTAAGGATCCAACGACGAGTGGCTAATCTGCCTTTGCCATCGGTACTATTGGCCAACATACAATCACTGGATAATAAAGTGGACGAATTACAACCACGTATATCCTACCAACGGGACAATAAAAACTGTAATATCTTATGTTTCACCGAGTCGTGGCGACATGACGACATAAATAACATACAGCTGGCGGGTTATACACTGTGTCGGCAGGATAGAACAGCAGCTTCTGGTAAGACAAGGGGTGGCGGTCTATGTATATTTGTAAACAACAGCTGGTACATGATTTCTAAGGAAGTCTCAAGGTTTAACTCGCCTGAGGTAGAGTATCTTATGACAAGCTGTAGATCCCACTATCTACTGAGAGATTTTTCATCTATAATCTTCATAGCTGTCTATTTACCACCACAAACCGATGCTGGCACTAAGACCGCACTCAATGAGCTGTATACGGCCATAAGCAAACAGGAAAACGCTCATCCAGAGGCGGCGCTCCTAGTGGCCGGGGACTTGGACTTTAATGCAGGGAAACTTAAATACGTTTTACCTCATTTCTACCAGCATGTTAAATGTGCAGCCAGAGGGAAAAAACTCTAGACCACATTTACTCCACACACAGAGATGCACACAAGGTTCTCTCTCTCCCTCCATTTGGCAAATCTGACCATAATTCTATCCTCCCGATTCCTGCTTTACAAGCAAAAATGAAAGCAGAAAGCACCAGTGACTTGGTCAATAAAAAAGTGGTCAGATGAAGCAGATGCTAAGCTACAGGACTGTTTTGCTAGCACAGACTGGAATATGTTCCGGGATTCTTCCGATGGCATTGAGGAGTACACCACATCAGTCACTGGCTTCATCAATAAGTGCATTGATGATGTCGTCACCACAGTGACTGTACGTACATACCCCAACCAGAAGCCATGGATTACAGGCAACATTACAGGCTATGCTAAGCTAAAGGGTATAACTGCCACTTTTAAGGAGTGGGACTCTAACCCGGATACTTATAAGAAATCCCGCTATGCCCTCTGACGAAACTTCAAACAGGCAAAGCGTCAATATAAGACTAAGATTAAATCGTACTACACTGGCTCCGACGCTCGATGGATGTGGCAGAGCTTACAAACTATTACAGACCACGAAGGGAAGCACAACCGAGAGCAGCCCCGTGACACAAGCCTACCAGATGGGCTAAATGACTTCTATGCTCGTTTCGAGGCAAGTAACACCGAAACATGCATGAGAGCATCAGCTGTTCCGGTCGACTATGTGATCATGCTCTCCGCAGTCGATGTGAGTAAGACCTTTAAATAGGTCAACATTCACAAGGCCGCAGTTCCAGACGGATTACCAGGACGTGTACTCCGAGCATGTGCTGACCAACTGGCAAGTGTCTTCACTGACATTTTAAACCCCTCCCTGTCTGAGTCTGTAATACCAACATGTTTCAAGCAGACCACCATAGTCCCTGTGCCCAAGAACACTAAGGTAACTTGCCTAAATGACTACCAACCCGTAGCACTCACAACTGTAACCATGAAGTGCTTTGAAAGGCTGGTCACGGCTCACATCAACACCATTATCCCAGAAACCCTAGACCCACTCCAATTTGCATACCGCCCCAACAGATCCACAGATGATGCAATCTCTATTGCAATCCCTTTCACACCTGGACAAAAGGAACACCTATGTGAGAATGCTATTCATTGACTATAGCTCAGCGTTCAACACCATAGTGCCCTCAAAGCTCATCACTAAGCTAAGGCCACTATGCTAAACACCTCCCTCTGCAACTGGATCCTGGACTTCCTTACGGGCTGCCTCCAGGTGGTAAGGGTAGGTAGCAACACATCTGCCACGCTGATCCTAACACGGGGGACCCTCAGGGGTGCGTGCTCAGTCCCCTCCTGTACTCCTTGTTCACTCATGACTGCACGGCCAGGCACGACTCCAACACCATCATGAAGTTTGCCGATGACACAACAGTGGTAGGCCTGATCACCGACAATGACGAGACAGCCTATTGGGAGGAGGTCAAAGACCTGGCCGTGTGGTGCCAGGACAACAACCTCTCCCTCAACATGATCAAGACAAAGAAGATGATTGTGGACTACAGGAAAAGGAAGACCGAGCACACCCCCATTAACATCGACGGGGCTGTGGTGGAGAGGGTTGAGAGCTTCAAGTTCCTTGGTGTCCACATCACCAACAAACTAACATGGTCCAAGCACACCAAGACAGTCATGAAGAGGGCACGACAAAACCTTTTCCCCATCAGGAGACTGAAAAGATTTGGCATGGGTCCTCAGATCCTCAAAAGGTTTTACAGCTGCACCATTGAGAGCATCCTGATGGGTTGCATCACTGCCTGGGATGGCAACTGCTCAGCCTCCGACCGCAAGGCACTACAGAGGGTAATGCGTATGGCCCACTACATCACTGGGCCAAGCTTGCTGCCATCCAGGACCTCTATACCAGGCAGTGTCAGAGGAAGGCCCTAAAAATTGTCAAAGACTCCAGCCACCCTAGTCATAGACAGTTCTCTCTGCTACCGCACGGTAAGCGGAACAGGAGCGCCAAGTCTAGGTCCAAGAGGCTTCTAAACAGCTTCTACCCCCAAGCCATAAGACTCCTGAATATCTAATCAAATGGCTACCATTTGCATTGCCGCCCCTCTTTTACGGTGCTGCTACTCTGTTATTATCTATGCATAGTCACTTTAATAACTTTACCTACATGTACATATTACCTCAATTACCTCGACTAACCGGTGCCCCCGCACATTGATTCTGTACCGGTATCCCCTGTATATAACCTCGCTATTGTTATTTTACTGCTGCTCTTGAATTATTTGTTACTTTTATTTCTTATTTGTTTATGTATTTGTCTTAAAACTGCATTGTGGGTTAAGGGCTTGTAAGTAAGCATTTCACTATAAGGTCTACACCTGTTGTATTCGGCGCATGTTACAAATAAAATTAGATTTGAAAAATTAGCTACGGAAAATGGCAATCCTGCAACATGTATAGCTCAATTATAAGTTTGATGTAAATTCGTAGGATCGGTCATGTGATCGGTCATGTGAAGTATAAATTAAGCTTAACACATGTACAGTTATAGGCTGTATCACTATTGTCAATCATGTGTAACAAAACAAAGTACGCCTTGACCTGAACAGACAGGTAGTCAAACACACTGTAAATCGCTCTCTGGGAAGCAGGTCTCTCATTCATCAATTTTCAAAAATAATATTGTGAATAGGTCAAAGTGTATAGTGTCACATAGTCAATCCCACTCCTACAGCACCTTCACACTGTGTTGCAGCCCCTAGTCCAGCTGCTGGTGATGGCCTGGTGTGGTGGCCCGTGTTTCCCGCTGGCTGGTCTGAGGCAGTGTAGAGAGGGCCTGGCCCTAAGGCAGGTGCTGGTCCTCCTGTCAGAGCCCCAATCTCAGCCTCCTCTGGGCCCCAGTAACGCAGCTCAGTCTCCCTCTTCCCCCCCCTGCCTTCCAAATGCCTCCCCCAGCTGCCCCCTGCCACCCCCTGCCTCACCCATACTGTGTCCCCCATTCTCCCCCAGCCTCCACCTAGCCTCCCCCAGACTCCTTCAGTCGGCCCCCTGGCAGATGGTACCAAGCTGAGGGCGCTTCTCTTACCCATAATTACCAGCCCCGGCTCCAGATGGAGCCATGCAGCCTCACTGGTCCCTTCATTCTCCATCCTCCCCACCTCATAACCTCATCCCCTCTGCCCACGGCGAGCCCCTCTGTGATTCACTGTGCCTATGAGCTGCCAAACCCCACACCGTGTGATTCTGTGCACACTGGCTACAGTATGTGGCTCTCAACTAATACTCATTCTGAGGTTGTCGTGAGATATTTCACATCCACTGCATAATTCTCTTGGATTTTCCTTCAAAAAACATCTGATGTCTCTTTTAGTTTTTTGCAAAGCAATTGTTCACTGTTGGAAATGTGAAATGTTTTAGATCTGTATGACTTTACCTCTACATGAACAGAAGCTAACATGAAAGAGTTTAGTTCCTGAGTCCAGCTGTCTCTCTTTCTCCTCTGTCTGAATGCTATGCAGGCTGGTGCCGCTGTGGCACTAACAGATGGGGACTCAAGGGAGACTCAGCAGAGAGAGAGAGAGATGCGCATCTCGTCTCATCTCTGATGCTGTCTGCTTTAGAGTAGCAGAACTGCACAGAACACAGGCACGTAGTTAAGAGCTGAGTATCAAAGACAAAACATCCTCTCACACCCCATCAGTCTGTCAAGAGAGAGAAACCGACAGAATGTGATCTGCGTACAATAAAAGTACTGTATTAAAAGTAAAGTTTTTTTTAAAGAATACAATTATTGGATTTGCACGTATTTTTAAAATTATTTTAGTTCTGTGTTAACTGAGATTACCTAAACTAAAGAAATGTTCTCTCACTGTCAACTGCGTTTATTTTCAGCAAACTTAACTTGTAAATATTTGTATGAACATAACAAGATTCAACAACTGAGACATAAACTGAACAAGTTCCACAGACATGTGAATGACAGAAATTGAATAATGTGTCCCTGAACAAAGGGGGTGTCAAAATCAAAAGTAACAGTCAGTATCTGGTGTGGCCACCAGCTGCATTAAGTACTGCAGTGCATCTCCTCCTCATGGACTGCACCAGATTTGCCAGTTATTGCTGTGAGATGTTACCCCACTCTTCCACCAAGGCACCTGCAAGTTCCCAGACATTTCTGGGGGGAATGGCCCTAGCCCTCACCCTCCGATCCAACAGGTCCAGACGTGCATCTTTCTTTTGGTGAAGTTATTTGGATTTTTACGAATTATCTTTGAAAGAAGGGGTTCTGAAAAGGGGATGTTGCTGAGTTTATTTACTACATAACACTTGCTGCTCTACAAAGCAACAGATTTCAGATTCAAATAATAGCAATAGACTGAACAGGGTGAGGAGGTAGGCGGGGGGATGGTAAAGGTGACCTTGTTACCATTTCAGGCTGAATTCGCTCGGCTGGTATGGCTGGTACAGTAGCAGGAGGTTTGTGTCCGTGGGGAAAGGCAGACAGATGCTGTCTCTCTCTCTCCCTGTGGGTGAGACGCATGGTGGAGTATCTGGCCTGAGCAGCTGCCACTCTAATGATGAGCCCTGCTTCTCCTCTACGACCTACACAACACTACTCAATGCTATGCTACACTACACTACATTCGGTTACACTATATTAGGCTACACTTTGCTACGCTACTGATAAATCATGAATTCCCTCTATGACACTACTCTACACTAAACTACACCGCAAACTCCTCTCTAACTTCCCTGAGACACACGCCACACGCGTCGAACAGCCCCCTATTCCATGTCAAAGCAGTGCTTTTGGTGCTACAGTGACAAGTCATACTTCTTCAGGTGTTAGACATGTCCTGGTCCTATGTCCTACGGCCCAAATCTTGGTCATATGCAGGAGTAGGATTTAGTTTCACTCCGTGTTGTATGGCGATCCAATGCACTCACTGGGGGACTCCCGTGATAGCAACGCAAGCCATGATCAGCCATCGGGATACATGGGTAAAGTCGTTTTTTTTTACTCACGTGAATGAAAAACAAACCATTTGTGTATGCTGGTCCATGTGCTCGTTATGCATGTCAGTCAGTGTCTATGTGTATCTTTATAAGCGAGTCTGTTGGACTGTGTTTTAGGAGAGGACACATAGAGGGGGTAAAGGGGGGAGGGAAGAGGAGGTGCAATGCAGTCGGTTCTTCACAACAGATGCCGAACATGACATTTCCTGGCTGGGCCAGTGAACCCCAGCAGGGGTGACATCTGGTGAAGCTGCCTTTCATCCCACCCTCCATCCCCCCTTCCATCCATCCCCAGGCGAGATGGCTGGGTACCTGGGCTGGGCGAGGCGAGGGCAGGGGCCTTGGAGACAACCCAGCCAGAGGAAAACTAACTACTCCAGCCAGCCAGCTAGGTCCTGGGCTCTGCTGGGCTCTGCTCAGCTCTGCTCGACTCTGCTCTCCCCAGCTGGTGCTGCTTCTTGCCCGGGGCCTGCCTAGCCCGCCACACAGCCATCCAGTGCAACATCTGCCCTCTCTCCCAGGCCCATTTGATCTGCAGCCCATGGCCCTGCCTGGTCTGCCTACTGCCTGTCTGCCTGTCTGTCTGTCTACCTGTCCTGCCCATCAGCCTGCCTGCCTGTTGGCATGGATCCATTTTCAGTTTAGGTCTGTATTATTGTGAGGATTAGGCCTAACTGATTTATGTTGCTCTAAATGTGGTTTTATTTTATTTTCCCTGTCCATGATGTACAATTGCATTGCACAGACTAGTTACCTGGAGACTGTAGCCAATTATTAATTTAAAACGTAATTAGATCAATTCCAGTTAGAAAAAAGAACAGAAGATTCATCAGATGTTTCATGAAGTCACATAAATGACAGCATTAGTCACATGCTGTTTAACTTTTACGGGGTCCATTGTTGGATGACAAGAACATCTAATATGATATTGATGACACTTTTATCAGTTGATAGTTGGTGGAGGATTTGTGCAGTGCTGGTATCTCTATGGTATTCACTGTAAAAAGTGAAATCTAAGCAAGCCTAAATATCTTATATTGAGTGACAATTCACTTAAAGTTATAATGTTTCTAGTTTTTGTGTATCAAGCTAAATAGTCTCATGTCATTGGCAGATAATTGGTCTTATTTTAACCTAAAAAAAAAAGGCTTAATATAAGTATATCTTTAAAAACATCTGCCAATGACAGATAATTTAGCTTCGTACAAAAAATACAACATTTGTGTTTTTTAAGTGCATTACCACTCAATATAAGATATTTAGGCTTGCATAGATTCCTACCAAACGGTTACAAACTCTGGAGTCCAAAAGCCACAGGCCACTCATTGTAGCAATAGACTGGCTCCCACTGACTGTAAGGACAAACTTTTTGCGGTAACGGCTGGGAATAATTTAGTCCTGGCTCCAGGAAATTGTGATATATCAGCACCGCTATGCTTTCTCTCTCTATATAAGTTCTGTATAAACACATAGAACTGCGGTGAACGTGCATAAGAATACATATTTCAGTGATATAGTTTGTATTCCAGTTGTATAACCAATGTGTGTCTGAAATGGCATCCAATATGTACTGTAGTGCACTACTTTTGACCAGTAGAAATAGGGTGTCATTGGGGACATATGATATAAGAATCCACATTGTAGTGACAACATTTTATTCAAGTGTATTGCCAAGATTGTACCAGCTAACAGAGCCATCAGTCGTACTGGGATATGGTCTCTCTCGGTTAGATATTTTAACAGTTTGTTATCTAAGCCCCTTAAAACTGTTGTTGCAACTCTACTGACCCAAAACCAGTGGTGGAAAAAGTACCATATTGTCATAGTTGAGTAAAAGTATAGATAACTTAATGGAAAGTTACTCAAGTAAAAGTCTAAAAGTATTTGGTTCTAAATATACTTAAGTATCAAAAGTAAATGTAATTGCATCGCAGTGTTAGCTGTGCCACTAGAGATTCTGGGTTCGAGTCCAGGCTCTGTCGCAGCCGGCCGTGACCGGGAGGCCCATGGGGCGGCGTGCAATTGCCCCGGTGTCGTCCGGGTTAGGGAAGGGTTTGCTGACACGGTAGCCAGGTGTATGGTGTTTCCTCCGACACATTGGTGCGGCTGGCTTCCGGGTTAAGTGGGCATTGTGTCAAGAAGCAGGTGCGGATTGGTTGGATTGTGTTTCGGAGGACGCACGGCTCTCGACCTTTGCCTCTCCCGAGTCTGTACGGGAGTTGCAGCGATGAGACAAGACTGTAACTACCAATTGGATACCAAAAGTTGTAAAAAATGATGGCGTAAAAGTACATTATTTTCTTTAGGAATGTAGGCAAGTAAAAGTAAAAGTTGTCAAAAGTATAAATAGCAAAGTGAAGTGCAGATACCCAAGAAAACTACTTAAGTAGTCCTTTAAAGTATTTTTACTTAAGTACTTTACACCACTGCCCAAAACTGAGTCATTCCAGCAAGAGAGAGGAATGTCATAACTTTATTCAAAATTAATTCCAGATTTAGGATGAATTTTTATTTGACTAATAACCACGATCAGCATATGTTTTTATAATGAGATATGGGATTAAACCCATCTACAATCGTTTCCTTTGTTAAACGTGTTGGTATCAATGGACTTGATAGCATAAACCAAAAGTGTTCCTCCAATAGAGCATTGGACATTTACTGCACTGCTTGTACAAAAAAACATCTCACAAAACAGCCACTGTCACCTCAAGGAAAAAGTCCTCTGGTTGTGCCATGGAATAACGCAGTCATATGCAGATCCTGCCGACTCTGAAAACGGGGGCTCATTGTGCCAGCCAACTGTTTTCTTTATGAGAAAAAGAAGAGACATATTTATGTTCTCATTACGCTAATGGAAACAGACAACGCAAAGCAGCAGGAAATGGCACTTTAGCAAATTATGCTCCCGTTCCTTCTCGCGCAGCACCCTTCTCTCTCTCCTCTCATCTAGCAACACTCTGCACTGACCCAAAGCCAACCCTGGAGTCGAAACATGACAAGTGTGAAATGCTTTACGACTGTGCTGCCAGAGATTACATGAATAACAACTGGGGATCAATGTGAGGCTTCACACCTGGAGCTCCCCGGGCCAGCGGAGCCAGAGGAGAGACAGCGGCTCCACTCAGTCTAGCCAGAATCTGGAGAGGAGATGAGGCCACACTGGTGCCTTCATACTCCCCTCTCTCTCCTCCCCTCCACCTCTCTCTCTCTCCTCCCGTCCACCCCTCCTCCATCCTAAGCACTGATCGTTCATCATGCTCCTTTACTGACCCCTAAGATCATGATTCAATTCAACACTGTGCTCTTTATTCTACTTGAACCCTCCCGATTCATAAAGTCACTGTGATGCAAAACTCAAGTGACCCCATTCTTCAGCCTAATCGGTTGCTATCTGATAAAATATATATATAATTGTGTCTGTAGAGAGAGATACCCTTCACGGGTCCCTGCCTATTAACATATGGCATAATTAGACTGATAAAACAGTAGACAGCCTTAAAACAGACAATTAATGGCAGGGGATAGACATTAAACACAAGCCTGAACGGGGTCGTATTTCTTAGGGATCAGCGTCCCGTTAACGGGACAGTTATAAATCATGCAGCGCCTTATGTCAAGATCGCAGATTTTAGAGAAACAACAAATGTCGGTACATATAAGTGTCTTATTGCGGCTGAAAGCTTAAATTATTGTTAATATAACTGCACTGTCCAATTTACAGTAGCTATTACTGTAAAAAATGCCATGCTATTGTTTAAGGAGAGCTAGTAACAACAAAACACTTTTTTCACCTCGGTAGGTTTGATAAATTTACCTCTGAAGATGAAATGTGTACTTACATTCTGAAATCTTGCTCTGATTTATCATCCAAAGGGTCCCAGAGATAAAATGAAGTGTCTTTTTGTTAGATAAAATCATTTTTCATATCCTAAAAAGGTCTATATAGCATGCACGGTCGATTTTGTATTTCCAATTGGTCAATTTGCAAAGAAAGGCATCTGTGAAAATCTCACCCTAAATGTTGTTTCAACGAGTCAAATCATATTTGTATGTATTCCTCAGAGATCCTAGAACGTAACAAGACTTCACTATATCAATAGGGGTGTAGTATATTCTATAGGACACCATATTTGGTCAGAGAGCGACGCCTTCATGGCACTCCGATGATGCGGGCAGTCTTCACTTGAATGACTCTAACTTTGTCAAATAAGCACCAATCGGGGTCAGGAAACCCTGTGTCTGACGCAAAGTGTAGGTGCTAACCTTTTGCGACAGCATGCCATTTCCTTTTGGACAAAAATTTGAAGAATATTCAGAGTTATGAAGTTATGAAAACTGGTTGTTTTGCAAATGTTGAACTTATAATAGTGCGCACTAATGAATATGACCCAGCTCTGAGAGAGGACCTGCTATTAGCCAGGCAGGTGGGGTGGAGATCTACATAGAGGGCATAGAGAGACTGCTGCCACAGCCTGTATGTGGGATTGACTGGGTTCAAACTCGAGACTCCTACACGCCATAGAACTGTGTTAGCTCTCTGAGCTAAAGCTAAGGCATTCGCTTGGGGAGCTAACACAAGTCTTCAGGTCTTAGGCAAGGTCATGTGAGCATGGTTCATTGAACCACTTCTGTTACATCATAAGACACCTTCACTTTTCTAGCTCAGCCTCTTTCAATGGAATAGCCCTTTCTGTAGCTCTCAGACACCAAGACACTCCTGCTGCTTAGAAGTTGTTTTTTTTCCCTGCTTAAAAGAACGCTAAGTATGCATGGATATCTGTCTTAACAAAAATTCATTTTAGAAAGAAAGATCTTCTATACCCGTAAAGGACAAAAAATAGACTATCACAACAGATGGGGTTTAATTGATATCAATATAAGTTAAAAAACAATCAAGACAACCTTTCAGACCCTCAAAGTCAGACTCTTTCATTTTTTCTTTCATCAATTAGCTATTATATATGTTCACTAACGATACTGCCTCTAAATGTCTTGTCCCCCGGGTCCAGGGAGTGCATCACCTCAGGTTTGTTCTAACTCACAGGTGTCTCTGCTCCCATGGCAAAGGAGTATTAAAGTATCAAAGGAGTAGGACATTTACCTACATCGATCTACTGCACCTGCACAACAATAGCCGCAGCGGGATCAACTCAGACACTTTGCATCTTAACCGGCGCTCGATCTGTCTGTCCTTTCAGCTAGCCAGCACTGCTGTTGTGTTTTTGCTCTATTTCCTGCACGTTCTTTGGTGCCACTTATCGTAACCAAAACAGATAAACACAGACTCAGTCCCCTCCTGTATTCCCTGTTCACCCACGACTGCGTGGCCAAACACGACTCCAACACCATCATTAAGTTTGCTGACAACACAACAGTGGTAGGCCTGATCACCGACAACAATGAGACAGCCTATAGGGAGGAGGTTAGAGACCTGGCAGTGTGGTGCCAGGACAACAACTTCTCCCTCAATGTGAGCAAGACAAAGGAGCTGATCGTGGACTACAGGAAAAGGCGGGCCGAACAGGCCCCCTTATTAACATTGACGGGGCTGTAGTGGAGCGAGTCGAGAGTTTCAAGTTCCTTGGTGTCCACATCACTAATAAACTATCATGGTCCAAACACACCAAGACAGTTGTGAAGAGGGCACGACAACACCTTTTCCCCATCAGGAGACTGAAAAGATTTGGCATGGGTCTCCAGATCCTCAAAAAGTTCTACATCTGCACCCTCGAGAGCATCCTGACGGGTTGCATCACCACCTGTTATGGCAACTGCTCGGCATCTGACCGTAAGGCACTACAGAGGGTAGTGCGAACGGCCCACTACATCACTGGACCAAAGCTTCCTACCATCCAGGACCTATATTCTAGGCAGTGTCAGAGGAAGGCCCCAAAAAATGTCAAAGACTCCAGTCACTCAAGTCATAGACTGTTTTCTCTGCTACCGCACGGCAAGCGGTACCGGAGCGCCAAGTCTAGGACCAAAAGGCTCCTTAACAGCTTCTACCCCCAAGCCATAAGACTGATGAAA
Source organism: Salvelinus namaycush (assembly GCF_016432855.1). NCBI lineage: Eukaryota > Metazoa > Chordata > Actinopteri > Salmoniformes > Salmonidae > Salvelinus > Salvelinus namaycush. The sequence continues at coordinate 5,220,434 of NC_052330.1, forward strand.
AATGTATCAAATGGCCACCTGGACTATTTACATCGACATGCCCCTCTTGTTTTTACACTGCTGCTACTCACTGTTTATTATCTATGCATAGTCACTTTACCCCTACCTACATGTACAAAATAACTAGACTAACCTGTACCCCCGCACATTGACTCGGTACGAGCACCCGCTGTATATATATATTATTGTTATTTTTATTGGGTTACTTTTTATTTTTAATGTTACTATTTTTACTTTAGTTTTTTTAGTAAATATTTTCTTAACTCTTTCTTGAACTGCATTGCTGGTTAAGGGCTTGTAAGTAAGCATTTCACAGGAAGGTCTACACCTGTTGTATTCAGAGCATGTGACAAATGTGATTTGATTTGACTCTCTATCTCTGTTTCTCTCTCTCACCCATCCTCCTCTCTCTCTCTCTGTGTTTTTAGACAGACAGACACCCACCCCAATGGTGGGCCCCACTTGTCTTGTCATATTTTGAAGCGGATGGCAAGAAAAATACAGCTCCTCTGGGCCTCTCAGCAGTCACGCCTCAACTGTAAGACTGATGGCACTTTCCCAGGGGCAATTTAGACATTTTCAGACAGACACTTTCTTAGCTATCCATCATGTTGTTGAGACTCCATGTTTTTGTTGTCGTTTTCCTTGTTAATTGTTTTGGTCATTGGTTTGGTTATGGAGTGCGTGTTTATAATGAAACATAATTGCTTATCTGAACATAATGCATTATCTCCCAGAGGCCTTGACAACAAGCAGTGCCAAAACAATGGATAAAAGCCTGAACTTATGTGTCATCGAGTGTTCAAAAACCATCAGTTATCCTAATGACATTGTACTTTGCTCTGTCAGAGATGCTTTTTACATGCATAACATTTTCCCCAACAGTGAGCAAATGGATCCCATGCTACTCAGGAGATGAATAGGAAACAACCATTTAACAAAGTCACTCAAAAAACACCATATTAGTGTAATGGAACTAAACAATTCCATGTTGTATGAATAGGGAAAAGCTTTCCGCAATTTAATAATGTCGAATTTTTAAAACCAGTGTATGAACATAATATAATTCATTCATTCCTTTACTGTCTACATTATGGTGAAACAAACTACTGTATATTATTTTATTTATTTATTTAACCTTTATTTAACTAGGCAAGTCAGTTAAGAACAAATTCTTATTTACAATGACGGCCTACCAAAAGGCAATGGCCCATCCTACGGGGACGGGGCTGAGATTAAAAATTAAAAATATAAAAAATGTATATAAATATAGGACAAAACACACATCACGACAAGAGAGACAACACAATACTACATAAATATAAATATTAAAGGTTAAAACATTGTTATTTTCAAATCAATGTTTAAATGTTTGGCATTGGTTCTTCTTATACAACCCATTCTCCTCAGAACAGTATATTACCACTGGCGTTTACCTCTGTTGATCAATGTAACTATAGAGCAGAACAGCAACCGACGTCAGATATCAACCAATGCACTGATTGACCTCATTCAACAGTCAGGCTCTTGCCGTAATTACATCCCTGCAATGGGATTTGAATGGAATTGGATTTTTTCTTATTCATTATTCATTTGTCCTTCATTTGCCTTTAGCTATTCCGCTATTTCCCTCAGCTTTTTAAAATCAATATCAATTATATTTTCTGGTGAATGCTCGTCACTATCAAAATTCCAACCTTGCAGTTACGGAATTATTCATCTGTTTCAAGATTGTATGTTTTGTGAAGTGATTGTAGACAAGAACATTCCATTGTGATTGGATTTTATATTGTCGTTACATGGCCAAATAAAAATGACAATATTTGAACAGATGGGTCCAAGAAACCTCAACGAGGGTAGAAATAAGATTTCAGATTGTGATGTTTGCACACAGAGGACCATATGAGTGTTTTTAATGCTTTTATGTGCCATCTTATAACTATTTAGCGATCTTATGGCTCGGGGGTAGAAGCTGTTCAGGATCCTGTTGGTTCCAGACTTTGTACATTTTGTACACACCGTTTTGTGTTCTATGACTTGGGTGCCTGGCGTCTTTGACAATTTTTAGGGCCTTCCTCTGACACTGCCTGGTATTGAGGTCCTGAATGGCAGGGAGCTCGGCCCCTGTGATGTACTGGGCTGCACGCACTACTTCTGTTGCGCCTTGCAAGATGGCACCAACAGACATGGCTCTGCATCTAGCTCCTAAGCAACTTTGCAGTATTTCGTTTTTTTGTGTGTTATTTTTTCATAATTTTAGCCCAGAACATTTTTTGAGCTATTACATACAGACAGAAATACCTTTTGGATATCAGAGCGACGGTAACACACCAGCATTACGACCAGGAATACGACTTTCCCGAATTGGATCCTTTGTTCGTGCCCCCCAAGGCAATTGAACTTATCCCAGAGGCTGCTGCAAGACGCCACCGGCGGAGAAGAGGTATTCGGACTTGACTTCTTGTCAGTTTTCCACGTTGATTCAACGTCATCACATTTATTTTGGGAGTTGAAATGACGTGGAAATAACATTGATTTAACCTGTTTTTGTCCAGTGGGATATTTTGGGCGTGAAGGCTCTCCATACCTCTGTTTTTGTATTATTCATAAATACTTTCCTAACCCTAAATAATATACAAGATAAGAGTGTTTTTAAATCTATCAATTGGTTCTGAAAAGGAGACAAATAAATATGCATGTATTTACAGTCGAGAGTCGAGAAAATTTGAATTAAAGTTACACCAAATTTAAAGGGATGGCTTTCAATAAATGTGCTGAAACCCCTATTGAATGAAAACTCCAGGAAATCTGTTGTCAAGCAAGTGTGAGGGTTTTCAGCAGTTGAACTAAATGTAATCAGCATGCGAGAGGGAACCACGCCTGCAAAGCCCGTTACGAACCTGTATAAGGTAAGTCTGAACAGCAGCTACTGAGAAGTGCTTTGGAAAGGCGTGCAAGTCTGAATCAGGCCCAATATGCATAGTATTTTTTCTATGAGACGAAGACCAAGCAAACACGTAACAAAAACACAGGGTTGAAACCCAAACAAAAGAGTACCTTGAAGAAATAACACATGGGCACGATGATTACCACACGGGACAAGACCTGTAATCATCTACGCAATCCACAACGGCACGAAAGCCCAAAAAACACAGCACAGGTACTCACACGCACCAATGGACATAGTAACAATAGTCGACAGCATCATGGGGAACAAAGGGCACATATATACAAATACAATCAGGTGTGCGCAATGACAGTTCTGTCATGCATATGAACTCAAGATTTGTATTGTTACAGAGCAGCCCCTTGTATACACACGTAAAACAAGCAGTGGTCTGGAACCCCTTGAAGTTCTTGAGAGAGCGGCCAAGGAAGTGAGCAAAGGGAAGAAGTCCATTCGAGCAGCAGCAAGGGATGAAAAAGCAGACTGAATAACACTGAAGAGGTACATTGACAAAAAATATAATGAACATGTACTGTACCTGTGTAAAAAAGAGGCTGTGATAGAGTAGCAGAAGCACACAAGGTCTTATCTGATGGCATGAAGTCTGAGCTTGCTATACATCTCAAGAATCTCACGGACCTGATTCATCGATCGAAGATGGCGTAGTAGCAAGACATGTTTGTTTTTGTCCCGTCATTGTTCCGTGTAAATATTCAGCTTTTTCTTTTTTTCTGTATACATTTCAATCTCTTTTTCCATTTTTGAATTAAATATACCTTCCTGCGACCCGCCTCACCCAATGTGGTACGGATCTGCTATTTCTTTTAGACCTTGTAACCGGAACCTCCATCAGAAGCTAGCCTTCAGAAGCCAGCCAGCTACTTAGCTACTAGCTATTTAGTCATTGTTAGCCACTGCTAGCAGTCTTTACCTTTAGCACAGACACCAGCCGCTTTAGCCCGGATAGCCCGGATAACATCCACCAGTCTGCACAGCGCGATATCAGCCCGGAACATATCGGACTGCTTTTTTCCCCCACTACATCACCGGATTCCTACCGCAAGCTCTGGACCATTACACCGGATCATTGCAGCTAGCTAGCTGCTACTGAGTGGCTATCGTAGCTAACGCCCTTGTCCAGAAGCAAGCCCCAGTTAGCCTCGAGCTAGGCCCATTCCCCCGCCTAGCAAACAAAATACACCAACTACAGCACCTCTCTTGCCAGTTGGCCTGGACCCTTTGTCGACACGGAGCCCCGCCGATCCATCACTACTGGTCTGCTGACGTATTTCGGCATCTTGTCACATGTCATTTCCGGTCACAACTTGCAGACTTGTTTACGTGCTGCTGTACGTTTTGTTGCTAACCTTACTTTGCTACCTGACAACTTTACGGTTTTTACTTTTTAATTACCGTTTATATTTTTTGTTTTTCCTCATTCAACTTTTTCACTCCGGACGCTTTATCTGGACATGGTTCGTCAGGACCTCCACCAGCCAAAGCTAAGTAGTAACGTTAACATGATGCCTTGTAATTGCAGGCGCTGTACTCATAATATACAGGAGAACGATCGCCTTACGGCGAGGATAGCTGTGCTGCAAGCCCAGCTTCAGACGCAATCGATAGGCAAGGGTAATTTCAGTGTAGGAAAGGAGGAAACGGCGTCTGTGCCACCAGTGAGTACAGATAGTAGTATAAATCCCCTCGCACGGTCCCCACAGCCGGACAACTTTCTCATGGCTTCTGGAGGGAAATGCTGTATGAATGCTCAACCGGTGTCGCTCATTCAGCCGACAGAACCTTTCAACCGGTCCTCCCCATTAAGCAGCGAGTCGGAGTTAGAGGCCGAGCCTTCTCTGGTCTCTACTCTTCCCGTTACAGGGTCTGAGACGCCGAAGCCTCCCACCATTAGCTCTGACAAATTGAAAACCCTAGTCATTGGCGACTCTATTACCCGCAGTATTAGACTTAAAACGAATCATCCAGCGATCATACACTGTTTACCAGGAGGCAGGGCTACCGACGTTAAGGCTAATCTGAAGATGGTGCTGGCTAAAGCTAAAACTGGCGAGTGTAGAGAGTATAGGGATATTGTTATCCACGTCGGCACCAACAATGTTAGGATGAAACAGTCAGAGGTCACCAAGCGCAACATAGCTTCAGCGTGTAAATCAGCTAGAAAGATGTGTCGGCATCGAGTAATTGTCTCTGGCCCCCTCCCAGTTAGGGGGAGTGATGAGCTCTACAGCAGTCTTACAACTCAATCGCTGGTTGAAAACTGTTTTGTGCCTCTCCCAAAAGATAGAATTTGTAGATAATTGTCCCTCTTTCTGGGACTCACCCACAAACAGGACCAAGCCTGGCCTGCTGAGGAGTGACGGACTCCATCCTAGCTGGAGGGGTGCTCTAATCTTATCTACGAGCATAGACAGGGCTCTAACTCCCCTAGCTCCACAATGAGATAGGGTGCAGGCCAGGCAGCAGGCTGTTGGCCAGCCTGCCAGCTTAGTGGAGTCTGCCACTACCACAGTTAGTGTAGTCAGCTCAGCTATCCCCATTGAGACCATGTCTGTGCCTTGACCTAGGTTGGGCAAAACTAAACATGGCGTTGTTCGCCTTAGCAATCTCACTAGAATAAAGACCTCCTCAATTCCTGCCATTATTGAAAGAGATTGTGATACCTCACATCTCAAAATAGGGCTACTTAATGTTAGATCCCTCACTTCCAAGGCAGTTATAGTCAATGAACTAATCACTGATCATAATCTTGATGTGATTGGCCTGACTGAATTAAGCCTGATAAATTGACTGTGTTATATGAGGCCTCACCTCCTCGTTACACTAGTGACCATATCCCCCGCGCATCCCGCAAAGGTGTTGCTAACATTTACGATAGCAAATTTAAATTTACAAAAACAACCCCGACGTTTTCATCTTTTGAGCTTCTCGTCATGAAATCTATGCAGCCTACTCAATCACTTTTTATAGCTACTGTTTACAGGCCTCCTGGGCCATATACAACGTTCCTCCCTGAGTTCCCTCACTGAGTTCCCTGAATTCCTATCGGACCTTGTAGTCATAGCAGATAATAGCAGATAATATTCAAATTTTTGGTGACTTTAATATTCACATGGAAGTCCACAGACCCACTCCAAAAGGTTTTCGGAGCCATCATCGACACAGTGGGTTTTGTCCAACATGTCTCCGGACCTACTCACTGCCACAGTCATACTCTGGACCTAGTTTTGTCCCATGGAATAAATGTTGTGGATCTTAATGTTTTTCCTCATAATCCTGGACTATCGGACCACCATTTTATTAAGTTTGCAATCGCAACAAATAATCTGCTCAGACCCCAACCAAGGATCATCAAAAGTCGTGCTATAAATTCTCAGACAACCCAAAGATTCCTTGATGCCCTTCCAGACTCCCTCTGCCTACCCAAGGACGACAGAGGACAAAAATCAGTTAACCACCTAACTGAGGAACTCAATTTAACCTTGAGCAATACCCTAGATGTAGTCGCACCCCTAAAAACTCAAAACATTTGTCACAAGAAACTAGCTCCATGGTATACAGAAAATACCCGAGCTCTGAAGCAAGCTTCCAGAAAATTGGAACGGAAATGGCGCCACGCCAAACTGGAAGTCTTCCGCCTAGCTTGGAAAGACAGTGCCATGCAGTATCAAAAAGCCCTCACTGCTGCTCGATCATCCTATTTTTCCAACTTAATTGAGGAAAATAAGAACAATCCAAAATGTATTTTTGATACTGTCGCAAAGCTAACTAAAAAGCAGCATTCCCCAAGAGAGGATGGCTTTCACTTCAGCAGTAATAAATTCATGAACTTCTTTGAGGAAAAGATCATGATCATTAGAAAGCAAATTACGGACTCCTCTTTAAATCTTCGTATTCCTCCAAAGCTCAGTTGTCCTGAGTCTGCACAACTCTGCCTGGACCTAGGATCAAGGGAGACACTCAAGTGTTTAAGTACTGTGTCTCTTGACACAATGATGAAAATAATCATGGCCTCTAAACCTTCAAGCTGCATACTGGACCTTATTCCAACTAAACTACTGAAAGAGCTGTTTCCTGTGCTTGGCCCTCCTTTGTTGAACATAATAAACGGCTCTCTATCCACCGGATGTGTACCAAACTCACTAAAAGTGGCAGTAATAAAGCCTCTCTTGAAAAAGCTAAACCTTGACCCAGAAAATATAAAAAACTATCGGCCTGAATCGAATCTACCATTCCTCTCGATTTTTGCGGATAAAGCTGTTGCGCAGCAACTCACTGCCTTCCTGAAGACAAACAATGTATACGAAATGCTTCAGTCTGGTTTTAGACCTCATCATAGCACTGAGACTGCACATGTGAAGGTGGTAAATTACCTTTTAATGGCGTCAGACCGAGGCTCTGCATCTGTTCTCGTGCTCCTAGACCTTAGTGCTGCTTTTGATACCATCGATCACCACATTCTTTTGGAGAGATTGGAAACCCAAATTGGTCTAAACGGGCAAGTTCTGGCCTGGTTTAGATCTTATCTGTCGGAAAGATATCAGTTTGTCTCTGTGGATGGTTTGTCCTCTGCCAAATCAACTGTAAATTTCGGTGTTCCTCAAAGTTCCATTTTAGGACCACTATTGTTTTCACTATATATTTTACCTTTTGGGAATGTCATTCGAAAACATAATGTTAACTTTCACTGCTATGCAGATGACACACAGCTGTACATTTCGATGAAACATGGTTAAGCCCCAAAATTGCCCTCGCTGGAAGCCTGTGTTTCAGACATAAGGAAGTGGATGGCTGCAAACGTTCTACTTTTAAACTTGGACAAAACAGAGATGCGTATTCTAGGTCCCAAGAAACAAAGAGATCTTCTGTTGAATCTGACAATTAATCTTGATGGTTGTACAGTCGTCTCAAATAAAACTGTGAAGAACCTCGGCGTTACTCTGGACCCTGATCTCTCTTTTGATGAACATATCAAGACTGTTTCAAGGATAGCTTTTTTCCATCTTCGTAACATTGCAAAAATCCGAAATTTTCTGTCCAAAATGATGCAGAAAAATGTATCCATGCTTTTGTTACTTCTAGGTTAGACTACTGCAATGCTCAACTTTCTGGCTACCCGGATAAAGCACTAAATAAACTTCAGTTAGTGCTAAATACGGCTGCTAGAATTTTGACTAGAACCCCCAAAAATTATCATATTTCTCCAGTGCTAGCCTCTCTACACTGGGTTCCTGTTTAGGCAAGGGCTGTTTTCAAGGTTTTACTGCTAACCTACAAAGCATTACATGGGCTTGCTCCTACCTATCTTTACGATTTGGTCCTGCCGTACATACCTACAAGTACGCTACGGTCACAAGACGCAGGCCTCCTAATTGTCCCTAGAATTTCTAAGCAAACAGCTGGAGGTAGGGCTTTCTCCTATAGAGCTCAATTTTTATGGAATGGTCTGCCTACCCATGTGAGAGATGCAGACTCGGTCTCAACCTTTAAGTCTTTATTGAAGACTCATCTCTTCAGTAGGTCCTATGATTGAGTGTATGGGGCCACAGTGTCTCCTGTCCCCTCCTGTCTCAGCCTCCAGTATTTATGCTGCAGTAATTTATGTGTCGGGGGCTAGGCTTAGTCAGTTATATCTGGAGTATTTCTCCTGTCTTATCCGATGTCCTGTGTGAATTTAAGTATGCGCTCTCTAATTCTCTCTCTCTTTCTCTCTTTCTTTCTTTCTCTCTCTCGGAGGACCTGAGCCCTAGGACCATGCCTCAGGACTACCTGGCATGATGACTCCTTGCTGTCCCCAGTCCACCTGGCCATGTTGCTGCTCCAGTTTCAACTGTTCTGCCTGTGGCTATGGAACCCTGACCTGTTCACCGGACGTGCTACCAGTTCCAGACCTGCTGTTAACAACTCTCTAGAGACAGCAGGAGCGGTAGAGATACTCTCAATGATCGGCTATGAAAAGCCAACTGACATTTACTCCTGAGGTGCTGACCTTTTGCACCCTCGACAACTACTGTGATTATTATTATTTGACCATGCTGGTCATTTATGAACATTTGAACATCTTGGCCATGTTCTGTTATAATCTCCACCCGGCACAGCCAGAAGAGGACTGGCCACCCCTCATAGCCTGGTTTCTCTCTAGGTTTCTTCCTAGATTCTGGCCTTTCTAGGGAGTTTTTCCTAGCCACCGTGCTTCTACACCTGCATTGCTTGCTGTTTGGGGTTTTAGGCTGGGTTTCTGTACAGCGCTTTGAGATACACTATCAGCTGATGTAACAAGGGCTATATAAATACATTTGATTTGATTTGATGTGCTCTCAACTGGCCTCTGCGTCGTTGATATCAGTGAAGACCCAGCTACTAGCCCCGGCCTGCTAGCTCTCTGAGCGCCGTGTCTCCCGCTCGCTTAGCGTAGTGACAACTGCGGCTCCCTGTTTTGTCTATTGCTGCTTATTGGACCCTATGATCACTCGGCTACACAGCTGATGCCTACTGGACTGTTCATTAACCTTTCTCGCCCCGGGGTTCCGCTAGCGGAACACCCACAACATTCCGCTGCCTTCGCAGCGCGCGAAATTCAAAAATATTTTTTTGAAATATTTCACTTCCACACATTAACAAGTCCAATACAGCAAATGAAAGATAAACATCTTGTGAATCCAGCCAACATGTCCGATTTTTAAAATGTTTTACAGCGAAAACACAATATATATTTATGTTAGCTCACCACAATAGCCAAACACACAACGCCATGTTTTCACCGCCAACATAGCTTTCACAAAACCCACAAATAGAGATACAATTAATCACTAACCTTTGAACAACTTCATCAGATGACAGTCTTATAACATCATGTTATACAATACATTAAGTGTTTTACAGCGAAAACACAACATATATTTATGTTAGCTCACCACAATATCCAAAAACACAATGCCATTTTTCCACCGCAAAGGTAGCTTTCACAAAACCCACAAATAGAGATAAAATGAATCACTAACCTTTGAACAACTTCATCAGATGACAGTCTTATAACATCATGTTATACAATACATTTATGTTTTGTTCGAAAATGTGCATATTTATAGCTACAAATCCTGGTTTTACATTGTGAATACGGTGCCAGAATGCACCAAATTGTCCGGAGAAATTTTGGACAGTCACGTAATCTAACCAAAAAACTCATCATAAACTTTACTAAAAAATACATGTTGTACAGCAAATGAAAGATACACTGGTTCTTAATGCAACCGCTGTGTTAGATTTAAAAAAATAACTTTAGTACAAAGTACAGCATGCAATATTGTGAGACAGCGCCCAGCAATTCTCCGCCATGTTCGAGCCAACATATACCACAAAAATACGAAAATAAACAATAAATCGTTGTTTTGTTTTAGAATGTCCATTTCTTCTGTCGAATTAGCAACTTTGGCTAGCATTGTGAAGGGCACATGTCCATCAACTCTTGGCGCATGGAACGAAAAATTCCAAAAGTCACAATAAACGTTGAATAAACTGGTCAAACTCGGTTGAAAATCCATCTTTATGATGTTTTTCTCATATGTATCCAATAAATTCCAAGAAGGAGCATTTCGCGTGTATACCTAACACATTTTAGAAGACAATGTGGGGTTCCCTGGTGTGCGGCTAAATACTGCCAATAGGGCGGACCTGTCACTCCAAAAGCTCTCATTCGGTCTCACATCAAGCTAGACACCCCATTCAACATTCTACTGCCTGTTGACATCTAGTGGAAGGCGTATGAAGTACATACAGATCCATAAATAAAAGGCAATTGAATAGGCAAGGCCTTACACAGAGCCCCATTTTCAGAATTTTCACTTCCTGTTTGGAAGTTTGCTGCCAAATGAGTTCTGTTTTACTCACAGATATAATTCAAACAGTTTTAGAAACTTCAGAGTGTTTTCTATCCAATAGTAATAATAATATTCATATCGTATTACGTAGAACAGAGTACGAGGCCGTTTAATTTGTGCACGATTTTTTCCCAAAGTGAAAACAGCGCCCCCTATTCACTAAGAGGTTTTAACACGGTACTTCATTTTGTTTATCTGTCGGCCCCAGCCTTAAACTCAGGCCCTGTGTGTAGCTAACTGACCCTCTCTGCCCATTCATTACCATTTACCCGTTGTTGTTGCCTTAGCTGTTTACCCGTTGTTGTCTTTGCCCTCCCAATCAACACCTGTGATTGCTTTATGCCTCCCTCTAATGTCAAAATGCCTTGTATACTGTTGTTTAGGGTAGCTCTCATTGTTTTGTTTTACTGCGGAGCCCCTAGTCCCACTCTACATGCCTTGGTTAGCTCCCTTGCCCCACCCCCCACGGAGACCGCACCTAGCTTAACTGGCGCTTCCAGAGATGCCGCCTCTCTCATCGTCACCCAATGCCTAGGTTTACCTCCACTGTACTCACACCCTACCATGCTCTTGTCTGTGCATTATGCCCTGAAGCTATCCTACCACGCCCAGAAGTTTGCTCCTCTTACTCTCTGTTCTGAACGCACTAGACAACCAGTTCTTATAGCCTTTAGCTGTACCCTATCCTACTCCTCCTCTGTTCCTCTGGTGATGTAGAGGTTAACCCAGGCCCTGTGTGTCCCCAGTTGACTTCTGTAATCAGAAAAGCCTTGGGTTCATGCATGTTCACATCTGAAGCCCACTCCACCAACCCTGATGTCCTAGCTGTGTCTGAATCATGGCTTAGGAAGGCCACCAAAAAAATGTAAATATCCATCCCCAATTACAACATTTTCCGACAAGATAGAACTGCTAAAGGGGGCGAGTTGCAATCTACTGTAGAGATTGCCTGCAGAGTTCTGTCCTACTATCCAGGTCTATGCCCGAACAGTTCGAGTTACTACTTTTAAAAATCCATCTCTCCAGAAATAAGCCTCTCACTGTTGCCGCTTGTTATAGACCCCCCTCAGCTCCCAGCTGTGCCCTGGACACCATATGTTAATTGATTACCCCTATCTATCATCAGAGTTCATACTGTTAGGGGACCTAAACTGGGATATGCTTAACACCCCGGCCGCCCTACAATCTAGGATAGATGCCCTCAATCTCACACAAATTATCAAGGAACCTACCAGATACAACCTCAAATCCGTAAACATTGGCACCCTCATAGATATCATCCTGACCGACTTGTCCTCTAAATACACCTGCTGTTTTCAACCAGTATCTCAGAGATCACTGCCTCATTGCCTGCGTCCGTTATGGGTTCGCGGTCAAACGACCACCCCTCATCACTGTCAAACGCGCCCTAAAACACTTCTGCAAGCAGGCCTTTCTAATCGACCTGGCCCGGGTATCCTGGAAGGACATTGACCTCATCCCGTCAGTAGAGGATTCCTAGTTGTTCTTCAAAAGTGCATTCCTCACCATCTTAAATAAGCACGCCCCTTTCAAAAAATTCAGAACTAAGAACAAATATAGCCCTTGGTTCACTCCAGACTTGACTGCCCTTGACCAGCAGAAAAACATCATGTGGTGCACTGTACTAGCTTCGAATAGTCCCCGCGATATGCAACTTTTCAGGGAAGTCAGGAACCAATATACAGTCAGTTAGGAAAGCAAAGGCTAGCTTTTTTTAACAGAAATTTGAATCCATCAGCACTAATTCCAAAAAGTTTTGGGACACTGTAAAGTCCATGGAGAATAAGAGCACCTCCTCTCAGCTGCCCACTGCACTGAAGCTAGGAAACACTGTCACCACCGATAAATCCACGATAATCAAGAATTTCAAGAAGCATTTCTCTACGGCTGACCACGCTTTCCACCTGGCTACCCCAACCCCGGCCAACAGCTCTGCACCCCCCAGCAGTAACTGGACCAAGCCCCCCCCCCCCCCCCCCCCACTTCTCCTTCACCCAAATCCAGACAGCTGATGTCCTGAAAGAGCTGCAGAATCTGGATCCCTACAAATCAGCTGGGCTTGACAATCTGGACCCTCTCTTCTTAAAATTATCTGCCACCATTGTCGCAACCACTATTACTAGTCTGTTCAACCTCTCTTTCGTATCGTCTGAGATTCCTAAAGATTGGAAAGCGGCCGCAGTCATCCCCCTCTTCAAAAGGGGAGACACTCTAGATCCAAACTGTTATAGACCTATATCCATCCTGCCCTGCCTTTCTAAAGTCTTCAAAAGCCAAGTGAACAAACAGATCATCGACCATCTCGAATCCCACCGTACCTTCTCTGCTATGCGATCCAGTTTCCGAGCTGGTCACGGGTGTACCTCAGCCATGCTCAAGGTCCTAAACGATATCATAACCAGCATCGATAAAAAACAGTACTGTGCAGCCATCTTCATCGACCTGGCCAAGGCTTTCCACTCTGTCAATCACTGTATTCTTATCAGCAGACGCAACAGCCTTGGTTTCTCTGACTGCCTCGCCTGGTTCACCAACTACTTCTCAGAGAGAGTTCAGTGTGTCAAATCGGGGGGCCTGTTGTCCGGACCTCTGGCAGTGTCTATGGGGGTGCCACAGGGTTCAATTCTCAGGCCGACTCTTTTCTCTGTATATATCAATAATGTCACTCTTGCTGCGGGTGATTCTTTGATCCATCTCTACGCAGACGACACCATTCTGTATACATCTGGCCCTTCTTTGGACACTGTGTTAGAAAACCTCCAAACGAGCTTCGATGCCATACAACACTCCTTCTGTGGCCTCCAACTGCTCTTAAATGCTAGTAAAACTAAATGCATGCTCTTCAACCAATCGCTGCCCGCACCCGCCCGCCCGCCAAGCATCACTACTCTGGACGGTTCTGACTTAGAATATGTGGACAACTATAAATACCTAGGTGTCTGGCCAGACTCATATTAAGCATCTCCAATCCAATATTAAATCTAGAATCGGCTTCCTATTTCGAAACAAACCTTCCTTCACTCATGCTGCTAAACATACCCTCGGAAAACTGACTATCCTGCCGATCCTTGGCGATGTCTTTTACAAAATAGCCTCCAACACTCTACTCATCAAATTGGATGCAGTCTATCACAGTGCCATCCGTTTTGTCACCAAAGCCCCATATACTACCCACCATTGCGACCTGTATGCTCTCGTTGGCTGGTCCTCGCTACATATTCGCCGCCTAACCCACTGGCTCCAGGTCATCTGTATGTCTTTGCTAGGTAAGGCTCCTCCTTCTCTCAGCTCACTGGTCACCATAGCAACACCCACCTGTAGCACGCGCTCCAGCAGGTATATTTCACTGGTCATCCTCAAAGCCAACACCTCATTTGGCAGCCTTTCTTTCCAGTTCTCTGCTGCCAATGACTAGAAACAAATTGCAAAAATCACTGAAGTTGGAGACATATCTCCCTCACTAACTTCAAGCATCGGCTGTCAGAGCAGCTTACCGATCGCTGCAGCTGTACACAGCCCATCTGTAAATAGCCCATCCAACCTACTACCCACCTCATCCCCATATTAGTTTTTTTGTTTTTTCTGCTCTTTTGCACACCAGTATTTCTACTTGCACATCCTCATCTGCACATCTATCTCTCTAGTGTTTAATTGCTAAATTTGAATTACTTCGCCACTGTGACCTATTTATTGCCTTACCTCCTTACTTATTGTGTTATTGACTGTACGTTTGTTTATCCCATGTGTGACTCTGTGTTGTTGTTTTTGTCACACTGCTTTGCCTTATCTTGGCCAGGTCGCAGTTGTAAATGAGAACTTGTTCTCAACTGGCCTATCTGGTTAAATAAAGGTGAAATAAAAAATAAGTCAAAAAATTGGGCTTCGATGTGCATCTAATGCAGAAAACGTCCTACGAATTGGCACGTCAAAACAACATCCCTGTCCAGGAAACTGGTCAAGAAAAGGAAGGGTAAGTGATATTGAGCAGAGAGCTCTATATCTGAAAGTAGGCACACATTTAAGACATACAATATACCACACCACCATTCCAGGAATTAAACTTTGACCTACCAGCACCATTACCTACTGTCAGAGGACACCATCAGCCACTTACCGCAAGGCAGCTAAACTTACCCTGTACCTATGTTTAACTTACCCCATACCCACTTTTTTTGACAAGCTACACTATGTTTTCAAAACTGTTTTGTTTACATTCATTCTGACTATTTCCAGGGATACACAACATCCTGAAATATACAGTGCCTTCGGAATGTATTCAGACCCGTTGACTTTTTCCACATTTTGTTACGTTACAGCCTCATACTAAAATTGACTATGTGTATGTTCCAGCAGGTGTTCCGTCTGTATGGGATTCCGGAGGACATCGTCTCTGACCGCGGGCCCCAGTTTGTCTTCCGGGTGTGGCGAGTCTTCTGTGACCGACTGGGGGTCGCCCTCAGGATCTCCTCCGGGTATCCCCAGACCAACGGGCAGACGGAATGCCTGAACCAAGAAATAGGTAAGTACCTCCGCCAAAAATGTCCTGCCTCTCCACACAACTGGAGTTGGTATATGGCCTGTGCCAAATACCCTCAGAACTCACTCATGCATTCATCCCTCAAACTTTTTTAAATTAGTATTTTTTCATTTATTTTACTAGGTAAGTCAGTTAAGAACCAATTCTTATTTTCAATGACAGCCTAGGAACAGTGGGTTAACTGCCTTGTTCAGGGGCAGAACAATAGATTTTAACCTTATCAGCTCAGGGATTCGAGCTTGCAACCTTTCGGTTACTAGTCCAACACTCCAACCACTATGCTACCTGCCCCCCATACCTGCCTTACTCCATTTCAGTGTGTACTTGGTTACCAACCCCCCATGTAATCCTCAGCAATCACACACAATACCCAATAATGACAAAGCGAAAACAGGTTTAAGAAATGTTAGCAAATTTATATTAAATAAATAAACTTATTTGCATGAGACTCGAAATTGACCTCAGGTTTTATTTATATTTTTTAACCTTTATTTAACTAGGCAAGTCAGTAAAGAAAACATTATTCTTTACAATGACGGCCTACCCCAGGCTAACCCTAACGATGCTGGGCCAATTGTGAGCAGCCCTATGGGAATCCCAATCATGGCCGGTTGTGATACAGCCTGGAATCAAACCAGGGACTGTAGTGATGCCTCTAGCACTGATAGGCAGTGCCTTAGACCGCTGCGTCACTCGGGAGCCCTTATTGAACTCAGGTGCATCCTGTTTCCATTGATCGTCCTTGAGATGTTTCTACACCGATTGGAGTCCACCTGTGGTAAATTAAATTGATTGGACATGATTTAGAAAGGCACACACCTGTCTATATAAGATCCCACAGTTGACAATGCATGTCAGAGCAAAAACCAAGCCATGAGGTCGAAGTAATTGTCCGTAGAGCTCCGAGACAGGATTGTGACAAGGCACAGATCTGGAGAAAGGTACCAAAAAATTCCTGCAGCATTGAATGTCCCCAAGATGGCCTCCATCATTATTAAATGGAAGAAGTTTGGAACCACCAAGACTCTTCCTAGAGCTGGCTGCCGGACCAAACTGAGCAATCTGGGGAGAATGGCCTTGGTCAGGGAGGTGACCAAGAACCCGATGGTCACTCTAACAGAGCTCTAAAGTTCCTCTGTGGAGATGGGAGACGCTTCCAGAAGGACAACCATCTCTGCAGCACTCCACCAATCAGGCCTTTATGGTAGTGTCCAGACGGAAGCCACTCCTCAGTAAAAGGCACACGACAGCCCGCTTGGAGTTTGCCAAAAGACACCTGAAGACTCTCGGAGCATGAGAAACAAATTCTCTGGTCTGATGAAACCAAGATTGAACTATTTGACCTGAATGCCCAGCATCACGTCTGGAGGAAACCTGGCACCATCCCTACGGTGAAGCATGGTGGTGGCAGCTTCATGCTGTGGAGATGTTTTACAGTGGCAGGGACTGGGAGACAAGTCAGGATCGAGGCAAAGATGAACAGAGCAAAGTACAGAGAGATCCTTGATGAAAACCTGCTCAGGACCTCAGACTGGGGCGAAGGTTTACCTTCCAACAGGACAACAACTCTAAGCACACAACCAAGACAATGCAGGTGTGGCTTCAGGAGAGACCTGAAAATAGCTCTGCAGCAACGCTCCCCATCCAACCTGACAGCGCTTGAGAAGATCTGCAAAGGGGAATGGGAGAAACTCCCCAAATACAGTTGTGCCAAGCTTGTAGCGTCATACCCAAGAAGAAGGCTTTAATCGCTGCCAAAGGTGCTTCAATAAAGTACTGAGTAAAAGGTCTGAATACTTATGTAAATATGATATTTCCCCCCTAAAATTATATACATTTTCAAAAATATTTAAAAAACAGTTTTTGCTTTGTCATTATGGGGTATTGTGTGTAGATTGATGAGGGAAAAAAAACATTTAACACATTTTAGAAGAAGGCTGTAACCTAACAAAATGGGGAAAAAGTCAAGGGGTCTGAATACTTTCCGAATGCACTGTATGTAGACATCTTTGTTAGAAGGAATACTATATTTCCCTTGACGTAGTGATGCTGAATGTAAAAAATTGCTTAACATACCCCCTTCTCCCCTACTGGTACTTGGAAAAGCCAACCAGGCTTCAAACTTTATTCAGACCACACCCAAAGGAAAGGTGAGAAGACAGAAAAACACAGCCCAACACAACTTTTACATTTGTACACATCGTACACATGCATACAGTGTGACATACCTGTTTTCGAGTGTGTTCCCTCCAGTCATCTCCGTCCTTCCTCCACCTTTCTTTCCAACTATCAGATTACAATTCCTCTCTCGCTCTCGCTCTCTCACTCTCTCTATTTCACTGGCGGCTGTATGACCCACATTGACTGAGAGAGAGACTCACCCATTTCCCCTCATCGCATCCCCCAGCTGAGCATCACCCCATCAGACCCATCCCCTCTCCTCCATCACCCCATCAAACCCATCAGCCATCAACTACATACCACTCATCTCTCTCGCCCTCTATCTCTCTGTCTCTCAGCCATAGCTGCTCAGGCTATTGTGCCATTAAGTACAGGAGTGTTATTACTGAGGTGGCTTCTCAACCTCTCCCTAGGGAGACTGACAGAATATATAGTTCCACAGTGAAATTGCAGAATAGAATTGCACCCTCTGCAAATCCTCACCGATTCTGTCCTTTGTAATGGAAAAGGGTGACATGATTGACAGTGGGAAGTGGCCATTACTCGAGGGGATCAAAATGTAAATCTTTTACAGCTTTTCCAAGCCTGAGGATATTCAAGTCAGCACAGCACATACAGTACAGGGTAGATGTCAGAGAGAAATGACATCTCTGTCAGATATTGAACATAAAGTAGGGATTCTCCATTGGACAGTAATTTGGTTTGTAATTGTCCCGAGTGTAATGTCTATGCCTTTGAGGCACAAGAAGGTACATTTTGGCAAGCTAGAACAAATGTTGGCACCAACACAATATTGTTGATGTACTGTAGATAGTATACTCTAAAACATTAAAGGATTTATTAAGAGTGGGGAAATCTCAGTGTCCTCTCTGCCAAAGTGGTACAAAATAAGCCAGCAAAGTAACTGATAAACCGAGCATTCTAACTTGCTGTGTCTGACAGTCAAAAGGCTAACTAATAGAGCTGAGATAAGATAACCTCACAATACATTGACTGTGTCCTCCCGAGAGCCTTAACACAGCGATTTTAGATCAGTCCTTAATGTGTCTAGACACCATTCAGGGAGTTAATACAGGTGGTGCCCAGGGTGCATTGGTGCCCAGGGTGCATCCCAAACGGCACCCAATTCCCCATATAATGCGCTATTTTTGGCCAGAGCCCTATGGGCCCTGGTCAAAATGGTCAAAAGCAGTGCACTAAATAGGGCATAGGGTGCCATTTGGGATGTCCCCATGATTATGCAGCAGCAAGGCCAATCTTTGAGCTACCACTTATCAGAGAGAGAGAGAGACAGAGTGACACGGAGACACACACAGACACAAAGAGAGGGGAGAAAGGCCACCAGAGTTTTAAAGAGACAGGCTCCTACTATAAAATCTCAGCACAACAGCAGCACAACAGGACACGTCTTATCCTATCCATTCCCATTTCCTTTTTCCTCACTGTAACGCCCTATGACACACAGCTGATTGGAGGCACGCTCAGTGATGACAACCCTAACCCTAGCTTCATTTCGACACATCGGTTCAACCTTAACCCTAGCCACAACCCTAACCCTAACTATGTCCACACCCCGGCTCAACCCTAACCCTAAAAGTTACTCTGACCCTAACATGTCCACAGATCTAGCTCAATTTAACCACTGAGCATCATATAAAATCTGTCCCACGCTGACAACGCCTCTGTCATACAGTTCTTTAGTGCCACAGGAGCGTGCAAGAAACTACCTCAACTATCAGCCTAAGATACTGGAGACAAACAGAGGGTTTGGGTCGATAAGGCTTTGCAGCGGAAAGGGAACTGTCTGAACATTGTCATAGATAATCTGGTGGTGTAACAGCCTATAGAGGATGGGCCGGGGGAAAGTGTCCCAAATGGCACCCTATTCCCTATACTGTATAGTCCACTCCAGCCACCCAGGTCATAGACTGCTCTCCCTGCTACCGCAAGGCAAGCGGTACCGATACACCAAGTCTGGAACCAACAGGACCCTGAACAGCTTCTACCCCCAAGCCATAAGACTGCTTAATAGCTGGTCCGGGTAGCTATTTGGTTAACTATTTAACTATCTGCATTGACCCTTTTGGCACAAACTTTTTTTGCTGCTGTTTATTATCTATCTTGTTGCTTAGTCACTTTATTCGTAGTGATACAGTTGAAGTTGGATGTTTACATACACCTTAGCCAAATACATTTCAACTCAGTTTTTCACAATTCCTGACATTTAATCCTAGTAAAAATTCCCTGTCTTGGGTCAGTTAGGATCACCACTATATTTTAAGAATGTGAAATGTCAGAATAATTCTAGAGAGAATGATTTATTTCAGCTTTAATTTCTTTCATCACATTCCAAGTGGGTCAGAAGTTTACATACACTCAATTAGTATTTGGTAGCATTGCCTTTAAATTGTTTAACTTGGGTCAAATGTTTCGGGTAGCCTTCCACAAGCTTCCCACAATAAGTTGGGTAAATTTTGGCCCATTCCTCCTGACAGAGCTGGTGTAACTTAGTCAGGCTTGTAGGCCTTGCTCGCACAAGCTTTTTCAGTTCTGCCCACAAATGTTCTATAGGATTGAGGTCAGGGCTTTGTGATGGCCACCCCAATATCTTGACTTTGTTGTCCTTAAGCCATTTTACCACAACTTTGGAAGTATGCTTGGTGTCATTGTCCATTTGGAAGACCCATTTGCGACCAAGCTTTAACTTCCTGACTGATGTCTTGAGATGTTGCTTCAATATATCCACATGATTTTCCTTCCGTATGATGCCATCTATTTTGTGAAGTGCACCAGTCCCTCCTGCAGCAAAGCACCCCCACAACATGATGCTGCCACCCCCGTGCTTCATGTTTGGGATGGTGTTCTTCGGCTTGCAAGCCTCCCCCTTTTTCCTCCAAACATAACGATGGTCATTATGGCCAAACAGTTATATTTTTGTTTCATCAGACCAGAGGACATTTCTCCAAAAAGTACGATCTTTGTCCTCATGTGCAGTTGCAAACTGTAGTCTGGCTTTTTAATGGCGGTTTTGGAGCAGTGGCTTCTTCCTTGCTAAGCGGCCTTTTAGGTTATGTTGATATAGGACTCGTTTTACTGTGGATATAGATCGTTTTTTACCTGTTTCCTCCACAAATGTATTCTTAACAAACTATAGTTTTGGTAAGTCGGTTCGGACATCTACTTTCTGTCGACGTGCCCTTGGGCGGGGCACTTGACCCTGGTTGCTCCTGTGGGTCGCTCTGGATGGGAGACAGTTAGATAACTGAATGTAATGTAAATGTTGAGCATTTTCACTGCAGGTAGATTGTATGACTTAATATTAAATACATAAGAAAAAAAAGCGCACACTTTTTCACTTCTGCCCACAAATGTTCTATAGGATTGAGGTCAGGGCTTTGTGATGGCCACTCCAAAACCTTGACTTTGTTGTCCTTAAGCCATTTTGCCACAACTTTGGAAGTATGCTTGGGGTCATTGTCCATTTGGACGACCCATTTGCGACCAAGCTTTAACTACGACACGTCGACAGCCCCAGCTCCCAACCACCAGGCCACCAACCATCCAAGATCCCCCCACCTCCACAGCTCCCCGAGAGCTGCCCCTCAACAATCCGAGACCCCCAACAGCCCCCCCCCCCCCCCCCCCCAAAACATAAAACAAAACCTCTATCAACTCATACACCCTGTGCCATGGAATCAGTACATCAATGATCTCTTCCCAGCTATTTTGCAATATGTATGGCACAGCTGTCAAACACCTGGTCCTCAAATGAAACTGGTATCCTTTCCTATTTATGCTATTTTTGTTCCTCCGCCAGTTTTGATGCTTTATATTGTGCAGACAGACCAGTTCCCTAAGCCCTCCCGCTGCCACCTGCCTCCTCCATTTTTGGGGTAATGCTGTAATCAATTGGTTGTATTCTTGGATTGAGCAGACCTTCCCATACAATTCCGATAACTCCATGAAATACATAACTCTACCATTCCAATTTACAATATCATTTTAAAACAAAATAACCTTTTTAAACATGTTTCCCATAAATACAGGTGTTTTATTAACCAGCACATTTGAGTTACGTTACAGCCTTATTCCTAAATGGATTCAAAAATAAATAAAATTCATATCAATCTACACACAATACATCATAATGACAAAGCAAACACAGGTTTTTTATAAATGTATTAAAAATAAAACAGAAATAGTATTCAGACCCTTTGCTATGAGACTCGAAATTGAGTCTCAGGTGCATCCTGCTTCCATTGATCATCCTTGAGATGTTTATTTTTTCTGGTAAATTCAATTGATTGGACATGATTTGGAAAGGCGCACACCTGTTTATATAAGGTCCCACAGTTGACAGTGCATGTCAGAGCAAAAAGCAAACCATGAGGTAGAAGGAATTGTTTGTTGAGATCCGAGACAGGATTGTGTCGAGGCACAGATCTGTGGAAGGGTACCAAAACATGTCTGCAGTGTTGAAGGTCCCCAAGAACACAGTGGCCTCCATCATTCTTTTTAAAAAAATATAAAAAAAATCACCTTTATTTAACCAGGTAGGCTAGTTGAGAACAAGTTCTCATTTGCAACTGCGAACTGGCCAAGATAAAGCATAGCAATTCAACACATACAACAACACAGAGTTACACATGGAATAAACAAAACATACAGTCAATAATACAGTAGAAAAATAAGTCTATATACAATGTGGGCAAATGAGGTGAGATAAGGGAGGTAAAGGCAAAAAAAGGCCATGGTGGCGAGGTAAATACAATATAGCAAGTAAAACACTGGAATGGTAGATTTGCAGTGGAAGAATGTGCAAAGTAGAAATAGAAATAATGGGGTGCAAAGGAGCAAAATAAATACAGTAGCGGAAGAGGTAGTTGTTTGAGCTAAATTATAGATGGGCTATGTACAGGTGCAGTAATCTGTGGGCTGCTCTGACAGCTGCTGCTTAAAGCTAGTGAGGGAGATAAGTGTTTCCAGCTTCAGAGATTTTTGCAGTTCGTTCCAGTCATTGGCAGCAGAGACCTGGAAGGAAAGACGACCAAAGGAGGAATTGGCTTTGGGGGTGACCAGTACCTGCTGGAGCGCGTGCTATGAGTGGGTGCTGCTATGGTGAACAGTGAGCTGAGATAAGGCGGGGCTTTACCTAGCAGTGACTTGTAGATAACCTGTAGCCAGTGGGTTTGGTGACGAGTATGAAGCGAGGGCCAACCAACGAGAGCGTACAGGTCGCAATGGTGGGTAGTGTATGGGGCTTTGGTGCCAAACGGATGGCACTGTGATAGACTGCATCCAGTTTGTTGAGTAGAGTGTTGGAGGCTATTTTATAGATGACATCACCGAAGTCGAGGATCGGTAGGATGGTCAGTTTTACGAGGGTATGTTTGGCAGCATGAGTGAAGGATGCTTTGTTGTCATATAGGAAGCCGATTCTCGATTTAATTTTGGATTGGAGATGCTTAATGTGAGTCTGGAAGGAGAGTTTACAGTCTAACCAGACACCTAGGTATTTGTAGTTGTCCACTTATTCTAAGTCAGAGCCGTCCAGAGTAGTGATGCTGGACGGGCGAGGAGGTGCGGGCAGTGATCGGTTGAATAGCAAGCATTTAGTTTAACTTGCGTTTAAGAGCAGTTGGAGGCCACGGAAGGAGAGTTGTATGGCATTGAAGCTCGTCTGGAGGTTCGTTAACACAGTGTCCAAAGAGGGGCCAGAAGTATACAGAATGGTGTCGTCTGCGTAGAGGTGTATCAGAGAATCACCAGCAGCAAGAGCAACCTCATTGATGTATACAGAGAAGAGAGTCGGCCTGAGGATTGAACCCTGTGGCACCCCCATAGAGACTGCCAGAGGTCCGGACAACATGCCCTCCGATTTGACACACTGAACTCCATCAGAGAAGTAGTTAGTAAACCAGGCGAGGCAATCATTTGAAAAACCAAGGCTGTCGAGTCTGCCAATAAGAATGTGGTGATTGACAGAGTCGAAAGCCTTGGCCAGGTCGATGAATACGGCTGCGCAGTAATGTCTCTTATCAATGGCGGTTATGATGTCGTTTAGGACCTTGAGCGTGGCTGAGGTGCACCCATGACCAGCTCTGAAACCAGATTGCATAGCGGAGAAGGTACGGTGGGATTCGAAATGGTCGGTAATCTGTTTATTAACTTGGCTTTCGAAGACCTTAGAAAGACAGGGTAGGATAGATATAGGTCTGTAGCAGTTTGGGTCTAGAGTGTCACCCCCTTTGAAGAGGGGGATGACCGCGGCAGCTTTCCAATCTTTGGGAATCTCAGATGATACGAAAGAGAGGTTGAACAGGCTAGTAATAGGGGTTACAACAATTTCGGCAGATAATTTTAGAAAGAGAGGGTCCAGATTGTCTAGCCCGGCTGATTTGTAGGGGTCCAGATTTTGCAGCTCTTTCAGAACATCAGCTATCTGGATTTGGGTGAAGGAGAAATGGTGGGGGCTTTGGCGGGTTGCTGTGGAGGGTGCCGGGCAGTTGACCAGGGTAGGGGTAGCCAGGTTTAAAGCATGGCCAGCCGTAGAGAAATGCTTATTGAAATTCTCAATTATTGTGGATTTATCGGTGGTGACAGTGTTTCCTAGACTCAGAGCAGTGGGCAGCTGGGAGGAGGTGCTCTTATTCTCCATGGACTTTACAGTGCCCCAGAACTTTTTTTGAGTTAGTACTACAGGATGCAAATTTCTGTTTGAAAAAGCTAGCCTTAGCTTTCCTAACTGCCTGTGTATATTTGTTCCTAACTTCCCTGAAAAGTTGCATATCACGGGGGCTATTCGATGCTAGTGCAGAACGCCACAGGATGTTTTTGTGCTGGTCAAGGGCAGACAGGTCTGGAGTGAACCAAGGACTATATCTATTCCTAGTTCTACATTTTTGAATGGGGCATGCTTATTTAAGATGATGAGGAAGGCACTTTTAAAGAATAGCCAGGCATCATCTACTGACGGGATGAGGTCAATGTCATTCCAGGATACCCCGGCCAGGTCGATTAGAAAGGCCTGCTCGCAGAAGTGTTTTAGGGAGCGTTTGATATTGATGAGGGGTGGTGGTTGGGTCGCAGACCCATTACGGATGCAGGCAATGAGGCAGTGATCGCTGAGATCTTGATTGAAAACAGCAGAGGTGTATTTGGAGGGCGAGTTAGTTAGGATGACATCTATGAGGGTGCCCGTGTTTACGGATTTGGAGTTGTACGTGGTAGGTTCATTGATAATTTGTGTGAGATTGAGGGCATCAAGCTTAGATTGTAGGATGGCCGGGGTGTTAAGCATGTCCCAGTTTAGGTCACCTAGTAGCACGAGCTCAGAAGATAGATGGGTTGCAATCAATTCACATATGGTATCGAGGGCACAGCTGGGGGCAGAGGGAGGTCTATAGCAAGCGGCAACAGTGAGAGACTTGTTTCTGGAAAGATGGATTTTTAGAAGTAGAAGCTCGAATTGTTTGGGTACAGACTTGGATAGTAATACAGAACTCTGCAGGCTATCTTTGCAGTAGATTGCAACACCGCCCCCTTTGGCAGTTCTATCTTGTCGGAAAATGTTATAGTTAGCGATGGAGATTTCAGTGTTTTTGGTGGTTTTCCTAAGCCAGGATTCAGACACGGCTAAGACATCCGGGTTGGCAGAGTGTGCTAAAGCAGTGAGTAAAACACACTTAGGGAGTAGGCTTCTAATGTTAACATGCATGAAACAAGGCTTTTACGGTTACAGAAGTCAACAAATGAGAGCACCTGGGGAGTGGGAGTGGGGCTAGGCACTGTAGGACCTGTATTAACCTCTACATCACCAGAGGAACAGAGGAGAAGTAAGATAAGGGTACGGCTAAATGCTATACGAACTGGCCGTCTAGCACGTTCGGAACAGAGAGTAAAAGGAGCAGGTTTCTGGGCTCGATAGCATAGATTCAAGGCATAGTGTACAGACAAAGGTAAGGTAGGATGTGAGTACATTGGAGGTAAACCTAGGCATTGAGTAATGATGAGAGAGATATAGTCTCCAGAGACGTTTATACCAGGTGATGTTATCGCATATGTAGGAGGTGGAACAACATGGTTGGTTAAGGCATATTGAGCAGGGCTAGAGGCTCTACAGTGAAATAATACAGTAATCACTAACCAGGACAGTAGTGGACGAGGCATATTGATATTAGAGATAGGCATGTGTAGCCAAGTGAACATATGGGTCCAGTGAGTGGTTGGGCTGACTGGGGACACGGCGATTCAGACAGTTAGCAGGCCGATGCTAACAAGCTAACAGTTAGTAGGCCGGGGCTAAACAAGCTAGCAGTTAGCAGACCGGGGCTGTCAAGCTAGCAGTTAGAGGACCGGGTTAGCAAGCAAGCAGTTAGCAGGGGCTAGCAGTTAGCAGACTGGGGCAGGCAAGCTAGCAGTTAGCAAACCGGGGTAGGCAGGCTAGTAGTTAGCAGACCGGGGCTAGCAAGTTAGCCTTTGGGGGACGTCGCAATGGGAGTAAGTCTGCTTTTGCCTCCCTTAGTAGGGTTCCAGGTAGCTCTAGGTAGCTAGTAGCCCTAGCAGGTTAGCAGAATGGGCCTTCAGCGGGTGTCGCGCCTGAGGGGCCTGTTGGAGTCCTCGGGCAGATTATGTCGGTATTCCAGTTGTAGAGGATTGGCGGGGTTCCGTGACCCGTACCGGCAGTAGAAGGGGTCCGGATATTGTAGCCCAGGAGTGGGCTTCGGTGGTAGCACAGGAGCCCTGGCCGGGCTAGCTTCAGGCTAATTGGTGCTTGCTCCGGGATGGAAACGCTAGCCAGGAGTGGTCACCCGGGATTGTGGTTAGCTAGTTGCGAAGATCCAGATGAAAATGTTCAGAGTTTGCGGTAGGAATCCGGGGATATGGAGAGAAATAGGTCCGTTATGCTCTGGTTTGAGTCACGTTGTTCGAACTGGCAAGAGCTTTCCGAGCTAAAGGTTAGCTGATGACCGCTAGTAATGGTTTGCTAACTGATAGCTGGTAGGTAGTTAGCTGGCTAGCTTCAGTTGAGGGATTCCAGATGTTCCGAAGTAAATAGAAATACTTGAGAAAAAAAGCAGATCCATGCCACATTGGGTGAGGTGGGTTGCAGGAGAATATTTAGAAGATGAGGTTTAGGAAAATATTTTTAAAAGATATGCGAAGAAAAATATGTAAAAATATATATACAAGGGACACGACAGGACAAAGACAAAGACGTCTGACTGCTACGCCATCTTGGATTGCTCATTCTTAAATGGAAGAAGTTTGGAACCACCAAGACTCTTCTTAGAGCTGACCGCCCGGCCATACTGAGCAATCAGTGGAGAAGGGCCTTGGTCAGGGAGGTCCCTCTGACAGACTTCCTCTGTGGAGATGGGAGACAGAAGCCACTCCTCAATAAAAGGCACATGACAACCCACTTGGAGTTTGCCAAAAGGCACCTAAAGGACTCAGACCATGATTCTCTGGTCTGATGAAACCAAGACGGAACCTTTTGGCCTAAATGCCAAGCGTCACGTCTGGAGGAAACTTGGCACCATCCCTACGGTTAAGCATGGTGGTGGCAGCATCATGCTGTGGGGATGTTTTTCAGTGGCAGGGACTGGGAAACTAGTCATGATCGAGGGAAAGATGAACGGAGCAAAGTACAGAGCGATCCTTGATGAAAACCTGCTCAGGACCTCAGACTGGGGCGAAGGTTCATCTTCCAACAGGACAACAACCCTAAGCACACAGCCAAGACAACGCAGGAGTTGCTTCGGGACAAGTCTCTGAATTTCCTTGAGTGGCCCAGCCAGAGCCCGGACTTGAATCCCATCTAATATCTCTGGAGAGATCTAAAATAGCTGTACAGCAATAATCCCCATCCAACCTGACAGAGCTTGAGAGGATCTGCGAGGATGTGCCGAGCTTGTAGCGTCATACCCAAGAAGACTCGAGGCTGTAATCGCTGACAAAGGCGCTTCAACAACGTACTGAGTAAAGGGTCTGAATACTTATGTAAATGTGGTATTTCAGTTTTTTATTTTACAAAAATGTTTAAAAACCCGTTTTTATGTTGTCATTATGAGGTATTGTGTGTAGATTGATGAGGGGAAAAAACAATGTAATCCATTTTAGAATACGGCTGTAATGTAACAAAATGTGGAAAAAGTCAAGATGTCTGAATACTTTCCGAATGCACTATAGATTTGTTTAAGACTACCAAGAAACACTCTGTGTGACCCATATTTAGCCCACTGCAGTAAAAGTTTAACATTAGATGAATGCACTAACATGCTGACCAGACCGGACACGTCACGTGCACATCGCAAAATAAATGTAGAAATCCATGTTATTCAATTATTGCACCCACACTGCTTGCGCGCGCCAACGAGCGTCTGCGATGCCAAGGGCTAAAATAGAACTCCTTTCTATTTCTGATGCAGATCGCGCTGCAAGTCCTGCTTCTCCCATCTCCTCATTGGTTTATAGAAACAGGTACCCACGTGCCATCTCCTCATTGGTTATACCCACGTGTGTGATTGAAAGACAAAATGTTTTGCCGGTTGTCGTGGTAATACTATGAAAGTGTAGATGCAAATCACCATATAAGTTCAAAGATGAAAAAGCCTGGAAGGAGGAGAGATGACTAGAAACGATTCGGTTGGCCGTTTTATGTGTGGATTAATTGTCGGAGTAGAGGACCTTGTGCATTTCAGGTCAAATAACAACTCAATGTTTATATCCCAGGACAAATTAGCTAGCAACAGCAAGCTAGCTAAATAGAACAAATTAGCTAGCAAGTGCAAGCTAACTAGCTAAATTGCCATACATGTTTAATGCTTTTCGACCTGTCCCCAAATGAATATCATTGGTTCAGAGTTTGTTTTGATATTTTAACCTGCGTGTCATGATCGCATTTGGTGTAGGGGGACAAAATAAATGTATGCGCAATAGCGCACGATGGCGAACACGCGCAGACGGTTTGGGTTCCGTGTAACTGTAAGTCGCTCTGGATAAGAGCATCTGCTAAAGGACTAAAATGTAAAATGTTAATATTTTACAGACAGACCTCCTATAACTGTATAGATTTTTTTTTTTACTTACAACAAATTATATGTCACATATGTATCATTTGTACAGTTTTTTCATTTGTACAGTTATTTATTTGAAAAGAAATATAGTTGTTTATCACATTTGACCGTGTAAAACATAGCAGTACAACTTATTCCTCTGAGAGTGAGGCGGATATATAGCGTTTTGCCCCACCAAATTTTTTAAAAAAGTGTTACATTTCAAACAAATATCTGTTATTGAACAACCCCATGCCATGATTAGATGGTGGAAAACACACAAATCAGAAGTTCTTTAAACAATAAAAGCAAATTTACCAACATTTCTGAAAATATATATATTTTTTCCATAAGTGACCTTATGGAAACAAGATGACATACAGTGCCTTTAGAAATTATTCACACCCCTTGAGCTTTTCCAATTTTTTTGTGTTACATCCTGAATTTAAAATTGATTTATTGAGTTTTTTTGTCAGTGGCCTACACACAATAGCACATAATGTGAAAGTGGAATTATGTGTTAAATTAATGTTTAGATTTTTTTCTTCTAATTAATAAAAAATGAAAAGCTATAATGTATTGAGTCAATAACTATTCAACCCCCTTGTTATGGCAAGCCTAAACAAGTTCAGGAGTTAAAATGTGCTTAACAAGTCACATAATAAATTGCATGGACTCACTCTGTTCAATAGCGTTTAATGACTACCTCATCTCTGTACCCCTAGTACACAATTATCTATAAGGTTCCTCAGGAGAGCAGTGAATTTCAAACACAGATTCAACCACATAGACCAGGGAGGTTTTCCAATGCCTCACAAAGAAGGGCACCTATTGGTAGATCGGTATAAAAAAAGCAGACATTTAATATCCCTTTGAGCATGGTGAAGTTATTAATTACACTGTGGATCGTGTATCAATACACCCAGTCACTAAAGATACAGGCCTCCTTTCTAACTCAGTTGCCGGAGAGGAAGGAAACGACACAGGGATTTCACCATGAGGCCAATGGTAACTTTAAAACAGTTACAGAGTTTAATGACTGTGATAGGATATAACTGAGGACGGATCAACAACATTGTAATTACTCCACAATACTAACCTAATTGACAGAGTGAAAAGAAGGAAGCCTGTACAGAATAAAACTATTCCAAAACATGCATCTTGTTTGCATTAAGGCTCTAAAGTAAAACTGCAAAAACTGTGGCAAAGAAATGATCTTCATGTCCTGAATACAAAGTGTTGTGTTTGGGGCAAATCCAACACAACACATCACCGAGTACCACTCTTCATATTTTCAAGCATGGTGGTGGCTGTATCATGTCATCGGTATGCTTGTCATCTGCAAGGACTATGGAGTTGTTTTTGTTGTTGATAAAAAGAAACAGAAAAAAGCCAAACACATACACAAATCCTAGAGTAAAACCTGGTTCAGTCTGCATTCCAACAGACACTGGTAGACAAATTCACCTTTCAGCAGGACAATAACCCGAAACACAAGGCCAAATATACACTGGAGGTGCTTACCAAGACAACATTGAATGTTCCTGAGTGGCCTAGTTACAGTTAGGATTTATATCGGCTTGAAAATCTATGGCAAGACTTACAAATGGCTGTCCAACAATGATTTAAAAAAGAATAATGTCCAAATATTCTACAACCCAGGTGTACAAAGCTCTTCTCTAAGACTCACACATTCTAACATGTACTGACTCAGGGAGTTAAATACTTATTGAGTCAAGACATACAGTATGTGTTTTTTTTGTGTTTTTTTTTTACAAATGTTAGAATTGTTCTTCCACTTTGAGAATTTGTGTATCTCTTTCACCAAATTTTTAAAAATTAAATACATTTTAATTCCACTTTGTAATACAACAAAATGTTGAAAAGTTAAATGGTATGAATACTTTCTGAATGCACTTACATACTGTACATAGCTACATACAGACAGACAGACACTAGTAGTATTTGGACACCCCTTCAAATTAGTGGATTTGGCTACTTCAGCCACATCCGTTGCTGACAGTTGTATAAAATCGACCACACAGCCATGCAATCTCCAAAGACAAACATTGGCAGAAGAATGGCCCGTACTGACAAAGAGCTCAGTGACTTTCAACGTGGTATCATGCTACGATGGCACCTTTCCAACAAGTCAGTTCGTGCAATTTCGACACAGCTAGAGCTGCCCCGGTCAACTGTAAGTGCTGTTATTGTGAAGTGGAAACGTCTAGGATCAACAATGGTTCAGCCGCAAAGTGGTAGGCCACATAAGCTCACAGAACGGGACCGGCGCGGGCTGAAGTGCATAATGCTTAAAAATCGTCTGACCTCGGTTGCAACACTCACTACCGAGTTCCAAACTGCCTCGAGAAGCAACGTCAGCACAAGAACTGTTCGTCTGGAGCTTTATGAAATGGGTTTCCATGGCCGAGCAGCTGCACACAAGCCTAAGATCACCATGCGCAATACCAAGCGTTGGCTGGAGTGGTGTAAAGCTCGCCGCCATTGGACTCTGGAGCAGTGGAACCGTGTTCTCTGGAGTGATGAATCACGCTTCATCATCTGGCGGACACATCTGGGTTTGGGATGCCAGGAGAACACTATCTGCCCTAATGGTGGAGGAGGAATAATGGTCTGGGGCTGTTTTTCATGGTTCGGGTTACGCCCCTTAGTTCCAGTGAACTGAAATCTTAACGCTACAGCACACAATTACATTCTAGACAATTCTGTGCTTCCGACTCTTTGGCAGTTTGGGGAAGGACCTTTCCTGTTTCAGCATGACATTGCCCCCGTGCACAAAGTGAGGTCCATACAGAAATGGTTTGTTGAGATCGGTGTGGAAGGACTTAACTGGCCTGCACAGAGCCCTGACCTCAACGACATTGAACATCTTTGGGATAAATTGGAACGCCGACAGCGAGCCAGGCCTAATCGCCCAACATCAGTGCCCGACCTCACTAATGCTCTTGTGGCTGAATGGAAGCAATCCCCGCAGCAATGTTCCAACATCTAGTGGAAAGGCTTCCCAGAAGAGTGGAGGCTGTTGTAGCAGCAAAGGGGTGACCAACTCCATATTAATGTCCATGATTTTGGAATGAGATGTTTGACAAGCAGGTGTACATACATACATACATACATACATACATACATACATACAGTACATACATGGTGGTAGTGGTAGATAGCTGACATTAAATATACATTATATCATGGTTTCTTCTCTTGGCGGAAGAGGAGGAGGAGGAGGAGAATAATCACCTGTCTGCCTTCCTGCCTGCTTGTCTGCCTACCTGGCTGCCTGCCTCCGTGCCTATCTGTCTGTAAGCTGGTAAAGGAAGGATGATGATTTCACACACCATTGTCATGTATACCTTTGAATAACATTCAGTATTGTAGATCGGAGCTGAATACAATGTGCACCCAATGGAAGTAATTGAGATGTAGGCCTAGTTGAGCAGTATTGATGTGGAGATATCAAGACACTCAGTGGCTCAGACAATGACAGACAGAACATTGTTTAATATTGTGATATGTTGCGGGGGGAATGGAATCCAATAAAGGTGGTAAGAGATTAGACTGCTTCCCAAATGGCACTCTATTCCCCAGGCCTCTGGTCAAAAGTAGTGCAGGGAATAGGATGAAATTTGGGACACAGCCATAGACTCTCTATGGGAGCAGTTGGGTGTTTCTCTGGGATGATTATGGGTGGAAGATGCAATTAGTGTCAAACTCCATAGGATATGTAGCATCTCTCCTCTGACACTCACTCATCATCCCAGCAGCTGGAAACAATAAAAGCTAATATTGAGATGCTCAGTAGCAACTGCTTTGGCTCACAGTAGGCAATAATCCATAACCCCCTAGCTTGTTTAAACCCAGCTAGCACATAACGTTTTGAGAACCTTATGTTTCTTAACGCTTGGTGAGTGCGTGGTGGTCCTATGGTTCTTTTGCACACAACTTTGAAAACGTTGTTGCAACATAATTTGTTAACGTTATTGTGACAAAGAATCTACATGGATGATACATTGGATTTGAAAAAAGTAATCAACTTTTTTTGAGGGTGACATTTCAACCTCAGGATTATATCATAATGGTAACCAAATTACAACATAGACAAGCTTGTATAAAATATGTTGAACTTATAACTTTAAAACAACGTCAGATCTTCAATGTTATATACACTAAAAGAAAAATATAAGATGGACAGCACTTCCTACAAGAGCATTGATCTTTCTATAGCTACCATTTGGACTCCCATTCAGGCTTTAAACCAAACCCAGCCCAGCTTAGCTATGATATTTGTCAATGACTATTACCAATGTACTATCGTGAGAATGATTTTTGAGAGATCTCCACTTAAAAAACAAAATAGATTCACTGTTGCTGTCAAAGTCCCTCCAAAGGCTAGGTTTAACAAAGCAAATTAAACGTGACCATACTTTATAAATAGATGCACACACTACATGTTAATGTTTTTAAATTGTAAAGTCTTTGGTCAGTAATTACTTTTTTGTTATGAGTCAGACCCCAGTAAGACTAGCTATTGCCATTGGGGATCCTAATTTGTATTTATTTTTAATTTAACTAGGCACGTCAGTTAAGAACATATTCTTATTTTACAATGATGGCCTACCCTTGCCAAACCCTCCCCTAACCCGAATGACGCTGGGCCAATTGTGCGCTGCCCTGTGGGACTCCCGATCACAGCCTGTTGTGATACAGCCCGGGATCAAACCAGGGTCTGTAGTGATGCTTCTAGCCCTGAGATGCAGTGCCTTAGACTGCTGCACCACTCAGGAGCCCCCTAAAAAAATCAACAACTTTATCACTCATATATCTTCAATTATTGCTATTTAGGCTTGTATAGGATTTGCGAAGTCATCAACAACTATTGTTTCAATTCAACCCAGAATTCCAATAAAATTATAATAGGCAATACAATAGGCCTAGCGTTTCAAGCTCTAGTTGATTTCAAAGATAATGATATTTGGGGATATTAATATGTGTTTGGTTGTCAAAAGATCAACATTTGAAGGAAGTAGTTACTCTGCTTGGATAGTTCCATCTGTACCACTGACTTAGTCTGGCTAATTGATATGGAGGATTCATGTTTCCATCTCAACCAAAAATCTAAGATAAAGAGTAGGACCAAATCAAATCTAACTTTATTTAAAGTGCATTTAAAGTTTGATTTTATTTGATTTAGTCCTATTCTTTAACTTTGATTTCTGGTTGAGATGGAGATGTGAATCCAACATATCAATTATTAATTTGTATACAAACTGGAATAAAAGCCAGACTAAGTCAGTGGCACAGATGGAACTATCCAAGCAGAAGATACTTTTGAAATAGTATAAATAGCCAATTAACCTGTCGACAAGTTAACAGATTATATGTTGGATTCATGTCTCCATCTGGATTAAGCCAATGGCTCAGATGGACCTATCCAAGCAGTAGATACATCTCCTTTAAATGTTGATATTTGGTTTAGTTGTCAACCAAACTCAATTCAATCAATCAATCAAATGTATTTCTAAAGCCCTTCTTACATCAGCTGATGTCACAAAGTGCTGTACAGAAACCCAGCCTAAAACCCCAAACAGCAAGCAATGCAGGTGTAGAAGCACGGTGGCTAGGAAAAACTCCCTAGAAAGGCCAGAACCTAGGAAGAAACCTAGAGAGGAACCAGACTATGAGGGGTGGCCAGTCCTCTTCTGGCTGTGCCGGGTGGAGATTATAACAGAACATGGCCAAGATGTTCAAATGTTCATAGATGACCAGCAGGGTCAAATAATAATAATCACAGTGGTTGTCGAGGGTGCAAAAGGTCAGCACCTCAGGAGTAAATGTCAGTTGGCTTTTCATAGCCGATCATTCAGGTAGCACGTCCGGTGAACAAGTCAGTGTTCCATAGCCGCAGGCAGAACAGTTGAAACTGGAGCAGCAGCACGGCCAGGTGGACTGGGGACAGCAAGGAGTCATCAGGCCAGGTAGTGCTGAGGCATGGTCCTAGGGCTCAGGTCCTCCGAGAGAGAGAAATAAAGAAAGAGTGAAAGAGAAAAAGAAAGAGAAAAAAAGAGAGAAAGAGAGAGAGCATACTTAAATTCACACAGGAGACCGGATAAGACAGGAGAAATACTCCAGATATAACAGACTGACCCTAGCCTCCCGACACATAAACTACTGCAGCATAAATACTGGAGGCTGAGACAGGAGGGGTCGGGAGATACTGTGGCCCCGTCCAACGATACCCCCAGACAGGGCCAAACAGGCAGGATATAACCCCACCCACTTCTCTCACATGGATAGACAGACCATTCCATAAAAATTGAGCTCCATAGGAGAAAGCCCTGCCTCCAGCTGTTTGCTTAGTAATTCTAGGGACAGTAAGGAGGCCTGGGTCTTGTGACCGTAGCATACGTGTAGGTATGTACGGTAGGACCAAATCAGAAAGATAGGTAGGAGCATGCCCATATAATGCTTTGTAGGTTAGCAGTAAAACCTTGAAATCAGCCCTTGCTTTAGCAGGAACCCAGTGTAGAGAGGCTAGCACTGGAGAAATATGATCAAAGTTTTTGGTTCTAGTCAAGATTCTAGCAGCCATATTTAGCACTAACTGAAGTTTATAGCCAGAAAGTAGAGCATTGCAGTAGTCTAACCTAGAAGTGACAAAAGCATGGATTCATTTTTCTGCATCACTTTTGGACATTTGTAGATGGAAAAAAGCTGTCCTTGAAACAGTCTTGATATGTTCATCAAAAGAGAGATCAGGGTCCAGAGTAACGCTGAGGTCCTTCACAGTTTTATTTGAGACGACTGTACAACCATCAAGATTAATTGTCAGATTCAACAGAAGATCTCTTAGTTTCTTGGGACCTAGAACAAGCATCTCTGTTTTGTCCGATTTTTTAAGTAGAACATCCACTTCCTTATGTCTGAAACACAGGCTTCCAGCGAGGGCAATTTTGGGGCTTCACCATGTTTCATCAAAATGTACAGCTGTGTGTCATCTGCATAGCAATGAAAGTTAACATTATGTTTCTGAATGACATCACCAAGAGGTAAAATATATAGTGAAAACAATAGTGGTCCTAAAACGAAGCCTTGAGGAACACCGAAATTGACAGTTGATTTGGCAGAGGACAAACCATCCACAGAGACAAACTGATATCTTTCCGACAGATAAGATCTAAACCAGGCCAGAACTTGTCCGTGTAGACCAATTTTGGTTTGCAATCTCTCCAAAAGAATGTGGTGATCGATGGTATCAAAAACAGCACTCAGGTCTAGGAGCACGAGGACAGATGCAGAGCCTCGGTCTGACGCCATTAAAAGGTCATTTACCACCTTAACAAGTGCAGTCTCAGTGCTATGATGGGGTCTAAAACCAGGCTGAAGCGTTTCGTATACATTGTTTGTCTTCAGGAAGGCAGTGAGTTGCTGCGCAACAGCTTTTTCAAAATGTTTTGACAGGAATGGGAGATTCGATATAGGCCGATAGTTTTTTATATTTTCTGGGTCAAGGTTTAGCATTTTCAAGAGAGGCTTTATTACTGCCACTTTTAGTGAGTTTGGTACACACCTGGTGGATAGAGAGACGTTTATTATGTTCAAAATAGGAGGGCCAAGCACAGGAAGCAGCTCTTTCAGTAGTTTAGTTGGAATAGGGTCCAGTATGCAGCTTAAAGGTTTAGAAGCCATGATTATTTTTCATCAACGTGTCAAGAGATATAGTACTATAAAACTTGAGTGTCTCCCTTGATCCTAGGTCCAGGCAGAGTTGTGCAGACTCAGGACAACTGAGCTTTGGAGGAATACTCAGATTTAAAGAGGAGTCCGTAATTTGCTTTCTAATGATCATGATCTTTTCCTCAAAGAAGTTCATGAATGTATTACTGCTGAAGTGAAAGCCATCCTCTCTTGCGAAATGCTGCTTCTTAGTTAGCTTTGCGACAGTATCAATTGTCGCAAAGCTAATGGATTGGATTGTTCTTATTTTCCTCAATTAAGTTGGAAAAATAGGATGATCGAGCAGCAGTGAGGGCTCTTCGATACTGCACGGTACTGTCTTTCCAAGCTAGTCGGAAGACTTCCAGTTTGGTGTAGCGCCATTTCCGTTCCAATTTTCTGGAAGCTTGCTTCAGAGCTCGGGTATTTTCTGTATACTAGGGAGCTAGTTTCTTATGACAAATGTTTTTTGTTTTTAGGGGTGCGACTGCATCTAGGGTATTGCGCAAGGTTAAATTGAGTTCCTCAGTTAGGTGGTTAACTGATTTTTGTAGTCTGACATCCTTGGGTAGGCGGAGGGAGTCTGGAAGGGCATCAAGGAATCATTGGTTTGTCCAATAAATTTAAGTTTGCTATCGTAAATGTCAGCAACACCTCCGCCTTTGTGGGATGTGCGGGGGATATGGTCACTAGTGTAACCAGGAGGTGAGGCCTCATTTAACACAGTAAATTCATCAGGCTTAAGCCATGTTTCAGTCAGGCCAATCACATCAAGATTATGATCAGTGATTAGTTCATTGACTAAACTGCTTGGAAGTGAGGGATCTAACATTAAGTAGCCCTATTTTGAGATGTGAGGTATCACAATCTCTCTCAAAAATGGCAGGAATTGAGGAGGTCTTTATTCCAGTGAGATTGCTAAGGCGAACACTGCCATGTTTAGTTTTTCCCAGCCTAGGTCGAGGCACAGACACGGTCTCAATGGGGATAGCTGAGCTGACTACACTGACTGTGATAGTGGCCACTAAGCTGGCAGAATGGCTAACAGCCTGCTGCCTGGCCTGCACCCTATCTCATTGTGGAGCTAGGGGAGTTAGAGCCCTGTCTATGTTCGTAGATAAGATGAGAGCACCCCTCCAGCTAGGATGGAGTCCGTCACTCCTCAACAGGCCAGGCTTGGTCCTGTTTGTGGGTGAGTCCCAGAAAGAGGGCCAATTATCTACAAATTCTATATTTTGGGAG
The DNA here is from genome assembly GCF_016432855.1 of Salvelinus namaycush. NCBI lineage: Eukaryota > Metazoa > Chordata > Actinopteri > Salmoniformes > Salmonidae > Salvelinus > Salvelinus namaycush. Next base: position 5,258,045 of record NC_052330.1, read on the forward strand.
GGGCAGAAAACCAGCGATTGAGTTGTGAGACTCTGCTGTAGAGCTCATCACTCCCCCTAACTGGGAGGGGGCCAGAGACAATTACTCGATGCCGACACATCTTTCTAGCTGATTTACATGCTGAAGCTATGTTGCACTTGGTTACTTCTGACTGTTTCATCCGAACATCTGTAACGAATCTCCTCTTCGTCTGAGGAGGAGTAGGAAAAGTCGGACCAAGGTGCAGCGTGGTAAGTGTTCATACTATTTAATTAAAATATGAAACACTAGACAAAACACACAAACGAACAGTCCTGAAAGGTGAAACAAACACAAAACAGGAAACAACCACCCACAAACACAGGTGGGAACAGGCTACCTAAGTATGATTCTCAATCAGAGACAACGAATGACAGCTGCCTCTGATTGAGAACCATACCAGGCCAAACACATAGAAATACAAAACAAGGACAACATAGAACACCAGACATAGAATGCCCACCCAAACTCACGCCCTGATCAACCAAAATAGAGACATAAAAAGGATCTCTACGGTCAGGGCGTGACAACATCGTTGGTGCCGACGTGGATAACAATATCCCTATACTCTCTACACTCGCCAGTTTTAGCTTTAGCCAGCACCATCTTCAGATTAGCCTTAACGTCGGTAGCCCTGCCTCCTGGTAAACAGTGTATGATCGCTGGATGATTCGTTTTAAGTCTAATACTGCGGGTAATGGAGTCACCAATGACTAGGGTTTTCAATTTGTCAGAGCTAATGGTGGGAGGCTTCGGCGTCTCATACCGTAACGGGAGGAGTAGAGACCAGAGAAGGCTCGGCTTCTGACTCCGACTCGCTGCTTAATGGGGAGAACCGGTTGAACGTTTCTGTCGGCTGAATGAGCGACACCGGTTGAGCATTCCTACAGCATTTCCTTCCAGAAGCCATGAGAAAATTGTTCGGCTGCGTGGACTGTGCGAGGGTATTTATACAAATTACTATCTGTACTTACTGGTGGCACAGACACTGTTTCATCCTTTCCTACACTTAAATTACCCTTGCCAAACGATTGGGTCTGAAGCTGGGCTTGCAGCACAGCTATCCTCGCCGTAAGGCAATCGTTCTCCTGTATATTATGAGTACAGCGACTGCAATTAGAAGGCATCATGTTACTACTTAGCTTCGACTGGTGGAGGTCCTAACGAACCACGTCCAGATAAAGCGTCCAGGGTGAAAAAGTTGAATGAAAAAAGTTGAGCGAGGGAAAAACAAAAAATATAAACGGTAATTAAAAAGTAAAAACCGTAAAGTTGGCAGGTAGCAAAGTAAGGTTAGCAACAAAATGCACAGCAGCACGTAATTCAATTCAATATAACATTTATGTATCACAATTTATTTGGATAGTTGGATGGTAGATGCTCTACAGATGGTCATACTATCACCAATCTATCTGTTGATGAGCAACTGCTTGCTAAGGCTAAGGTTAGGGTTAGGTTTAGAATAAGTTCAAGTTTCAAGTTTTATTTGTCGTATGGGATACGCATGGTATACATTGTCCAACGAAATGCTTACTTGCAGGTTCCTTCTCGACAATGCAACAAATATAAGAAATTATTAAAGATAAGAAAGAGAACATAACGTAAGTGGCTCAGTAGAATGGAATAAAAGAAATTGCATAAGCAAAATAAAGGATGGCACAATTTATAGTCCAATATTTACACGTGTATTGGGGAAGGGAATAGGGGATTCCTTATTGGGAATAAGGGTAAAGGTTAGGGCTAGGGTAAGGGTTAAGTTTAGGGTTAGGATAAGGGTTAAGGTTAGGATTAGGGTTAGGGTTAGAAGATAGTTAGTTGTAATGTTACTGATAGTCTATAGAGCATCTACAGATGGACTATCCAAATAAAGTGTTACCTAACTTTTGTTATACAGTAAATAGCCTAAAGTTAAGTTTATCTTACAAACTAATGTAACATTCTACCTTAAAATGAGTAACACATCCATGGCCACATTTTGTCTTTGCATGTAATCTTATAAACTGTTCATGTTTAAGATAGCATGCATAGGTCACAGCAGGTCTGTGGAGATCATTACAATATTGCTGTAATAATTTGTTCTTCAGATTCTTGAACAGCATTGATCACTTGCACCATGTCCTTTCATAGTAATCTCAACTGCAATTTGGTTCCGCTATTAGATGAAGCACAGTAATCACACATTAATCACATTAACACACTTTTAAATGGTTGAAAGCGCAGTGATAGACATTTGGGTGAAATTTTGGTGGTTGAAAGCGTAGTGATAACACATTGGAAATTCAACAAACTATTTGGCTGTCTTTTTGAGTGAGTGAATATACACTGAGTTGACAAAACATTAGGAACACGCTCTTTCCATGACAGTCTGACCAGGTGAATTCAGGTGAAAGCTATGATCCCTTATTGATGTCACCTGTTAAACCTACTTCAATTAGTGTAGATGAAGGGGAGGAGACAGGTTAAATAAGGATTTTTAAGCCTTGAGACAACTGAGACATGGATTGTGTATTGTACTGTATGCCATTCAGAGGGTGAATGGGCAAGACAAAATATTTGAGTGTCTTTAAACGGGGTATGGTAGTAGGTATCAGGCGCACCGGTTTGAGTGTCAAGAACTGCAATGCTGCTGGGTTTTTCATGCTTAACAGTTTCCCGTGTGTATCAAGAATGATCCACCACCCAAAGGACATCCAGCCCTACGCCAGGCCAGTGGTCAAAAACAGGTCATTGATGAAAGAGGACAAAGGAGGCTGACACGAATAGTGCAGAGCAACAGACGGGCTACAGTTAGTCAACTGACAGTCTAGTTCAACATTGGTGCCCAAAGACCCGTAAAAGAATGTACAACTCGTCGCAACTTGACACGAATGGGGTTAGGCAGTCGACTACCTTACAGAGTTCCACTTCTTTCAGCAAAAAATAAGAAGCCGTTGCAGTGAGCTAAGCTAACGAAAACACTGGACACTGGAGAATTGGAAAATCATTGCCTGGTCTAATGAATCTCTCTTCCTGCTGTTTCACACTGATGGGAGGACTAGGGTATGGAGAAAACCACGAGTACATGCATCCATCACGCCGCGTGTCAACATTGCAGGCTGGTGGTGGTGGTGTGATGGTGTGGGGTGTGTTTTCATGACACACATTGGGCCCCATGATAAAAGTGGAGCAATGCCACAGGATACCAGAACATCATTGCCAATCAGGTATATCCCTTCATGGCAGTAGTCTATCCATCTGCAAATAGATTTTTTCAGCAGGATAAGGCTAGGATTGCCTGGAAGGGTTCCACGAACATGACAGTGAATTCAGTTTACTACAGTGGCCGGCCCAGTCACCAGATCTCAATCCAATTGGGCATGTGTGGGATGAGATGGAACGAGCTATTCGGAGTAGAGTTCCACTACCAGCCAACTTGACACAACTGTGGGAAGCATTGGAGTCAACATGCGCTTTCGACACCTTGTAGAGTCCATGCCCTGACGAATTGAGGCGGTTCTGAGGGCAAAAGGGGGTGCAACTCTAAATTAGGAAGCTGTTCCTAATGTTTTGTATGCTCAATGTAGGTTGTAATCTCATTGATCAACGTCTCAACCAAATATTACCCAATTATCCACGTTGAAATGATGTTGCGTTGCCAGTGGGTTCCCACAATGTTCTGGGAATGGTGCCGGATAACCAGCTAGCACATAACGTTCTGAGAACCATATGTTTCTTAGGTGGGAATTTCAGTAATTCAGCAATAATGTTTTCTGCAGGTTTCCTCGTGGTTCTATTTAAACAAATGTTCTCAAATTGTTCAGAGAACGTGAAGAAACACTATTCTGATGTGAGAATTTTATGACTTCAGCATAATGTTTTCTCAGGTTTGCTCATGCTTCTATTTGAAGTCATGTTCTTAGAACGTTCAGAGAAGATTAAGGAACAACGTTCTTCTGTGGGAATTTCGGCACTTCGGCGTAACGTTTTCTGCAGGTTTCCTCATGGTTCTATTTAAAGTCATGCTCTCAGAATATTAAGAAATGTTCCATTAAAAAAACACAAAAAAACATTAGTAACATTGTAGCGGTATTTATTAGAGAGGGGTAAAGAAAGATTTTGTTCGGGCGCCAGGCAGGTATCAACCATGCCGAAAGGCATTATCTAAGAATGTTATTTAAAAACATATACATTCCCTTCTCAGCGTCAACAACACTCTTTCTATCCTCTATCTTGTTAAGTGTGTTCAGGTGTGTTGGCTTCACCCACTAATTGGCCACACCTGATCTTAATGAGTGCTTGTTTCCTTTGAAATGGTGGCACAGTGGACTAATTCTATGGCTAGAGAACAGAAGGCCATATGTGCGAATCTCACTGACAACGTGCCACAATAAAAAAGAAATGTGCTTGCATGATTAATGCCTAAGCAAATGAATTTCCATGTGTACTCTCTGTGGTACTACTATCAAAACAGTTAACTCAAACTAAGGTAGCAGTGTCTTATTGAAAGAAGTTATTAAAAAAACTCCAAATAACCTTTACATTTCATTCAAAACATTCACAACATTTCGAGAATTTTCTCAGAACGTTATTTAATTACCTTCAAATAACCTATGATTTATGTCCTCAGAACCTCCCTGCAACCTAAAAATGTGCATTCCCAGAACAGGCAAAAATGTCCACTTCCGTTCTCAGAACCAATGGGAAACCAAAAATGGACATTCCCACAATTTCCAAGGAACCAAATGTGCTAGCTGGGAAGCCACTGTCGGAGTAATGAAAAACAAAATAAAATAAAACAGCAGAGGATAGAGGAGGCATGACAAAAGTGTTGTTTGTTAGTCGGAGTGAGCTAGTAAAGCACAGCGAGAGACAGTTTGATGGTGCCTTGTGGCTTTCCTCCTAGCTTTGCCTGGTCCCATCCCATTCCATCCTCCATATCATCTTGGCTTGATTACTGTTTTTTCCCTCCCGATCTGCTGCAGCAATTACCATATTATACAGCCCCCCATGAAACATGCAATTTACTCATTACCTTCGCGCTTTTATTACCAGTGCATCCTTCTACCAGCCACGAGCTCCTGTCTCCGCTCCTCTCCCAGTCTCTAGCTGCTGATATAAAACATGTCATAAAACATAGACAGTAAGAACCATATGCATGCAACATTCCTCCACTTGTATCTCATCATTATAATCAGACGTTTCCACAAATATGAAGGTTAACGAATGATGGCAGCTAGAGACTTGTAATTCTGCAGAAAAGCAGAATTCCTTTTCTCTTGTGTGTTACTTTATCTTATCAGACACAGTCTTCCACATGCATTGTCGATTTTATTTCCCATTCATCAACACTGACTTTAAAGTGTCTCCACTCTCCAGATAAGTCGAGCACTGAGCTGTCTGACAGAATAGCATAAAGGTTATTATTGTACTATAAACCGCACAACAACATGCCAATATTTAACACAACACAAGACTTATTTAATTGCACAAACTCTCCCGTTTCATTTTCATATGAATACATATGTGGATAATCCAAATAGTGGCTATCATTCATAATAACAATAATGATATGACACTTTAATGAGAAAAACAACCATGGCAGAGGAGATACAATGGTTCAATGTCTGCCAGGCCTACATGTGAGAATACAGACAATGGCTGCCATGGCCTTGGTGTGAAGGAGAGACTGTTAGGCACTCTGAAGAGCCCTCCAGTTTAATGAAAGCCTCTCTCAGGCTCATTGGTGATTAGTAGTCACACTCACACGGACACAGCTTTTATATTGTCACATCTCATGTCATGATGTGTAGCTTTGTCCAGCTGTACGTGGATGCATACTGTTTGTACATACTACATTTGGGCTATGTTGTTTTCAAGTATACTGAACATAAATATAAACGCAACAAGCAACAATTTCAAAGATTTAGCTCAGTTACAGTTCATATAAGGAAATCAGTCAATTAAAATAAATTAATAAGGTTCTAATCTATGGATTTCATATGACTGGCCAGGGGCGCAGCCATGGGTGGGCCTGGCTCCCAAATGGGTGGGCCTATGCCCTCCCAGGCCCACCCATGGCTGCGCCCCTGGCCAGTCATGTGAAATCCATAGATTAGAACCTTATTTATTTTAATTTACTGATTTCCTTATATGAACCAATCAGAATGAGTTTTTCCACACAAAAGGGATTTATTACAGACAGAAATATTCCTCAGCATATTTATATTTTTGTTCAGTGTAGTTTAAATAAAACAAATATAGATGGATGTGAGTACCAAAGGCCAAGTAGATGTACTTTTGTCATTTATGACTACACCCAGTCTTCCTGGGTGGAGGAGCCCAGTCTCTGGCCTGCTGCTGACCCAGGACACGTCCCAAATGGCACCATATTCCCTTTAGTGCACTTGGATTTCCCTTGGCTGTCACATTAATTGAAAGTCGTTGTTTATCATCAGTACTGAATCAAAAAAAACGATAGCATAACATAAAACATAACATAAAACGGAAGAGAATATCTCAAGGAGTTCACAGTGCCTAAGTTAGACCTAACCTAAGCGACACATACTGCACTGCACAGTGGCATGAGCAGTGAGAGGAGGGTGAGAAAAGCTTGACATAGTTACAGCAGTTCAACAGTTCTTGAGCAGCAGGCAGCGCTCAGAGGGAAGGATTGAAGTATGAGGGGAAGAGAGGAGGAGGGAGAGAGAGAGAGACATAAATGGCAAAGCTGGGCTAAGCGTAAACGGACTACATTAGTGACAGCTCCATTACCCAGAGGTGGGCAGATGTCCTCCTGGCGCCTGACGGTGTTAGCAGCTGAGGCTGGTGGAGCAGGAGGGGAGGACGGAAGGGGATGAGAGGGGGAAGTGAGGAGGGGAGAAGAAAGGAGGGGAGAAGGGGAGAGGGGTGGAAGGGGGAGTGGGGGTAGAGAGAGAGAGAGGGGAGTGGGACCGCCAGCCAGGTGTTTCTCTCTGGGTCTCTCCCCCAGCACGGTGTTCACTGACCTGGGCAAAGACACTCCTCAACTGGCCTGGCCCCTGTAGTCTGGTCCCATAGCCTGGCCCCCACCATGCAGCCATGCGCTCCACTGACCTGTATAAACACACAACTGATAGGGACCAGCGCACATCACTGTCATTGTTGAGGAAGGGAACACAACAACATGGAGGTACAGAAAGAAGACATCACAATCTATTGCAGAGGACAGGAAAGAGTGAAAGAGGGGAATGAATGATGAGGTGAAAAGGAAAGAATGAGAGAAAGGAAGAGTTGTCTGAGGATTCTCTATGATATCAGTTTTCTGGTAGAGGATTTTCTCTCTCTCTCTCTCTCTCTCTGCTGACTGTAATTTTGCGTCCTAAATGGCACCCTATTCCCTGTAGAGTGCAGCACCTTTTACCAGAGGCCCTGGTCAGAAGTAGTGTACTAAATAAGGAATAGGGGGCCATTTGGGATGCATTCTATGGCTCTGTTCACTGCATTCGAGATAGGGAGAGAATCCACTCTACTTAGCCTCAGGTAAAACGGGCAGCGACCAATGTCTAGCACGCACCTGCCGTGTCCTCCGGACTTGTACTTCCTTACATGCAAATGTGTGTGAATGTGTGTGTCTGCATATGTGCACGCATGTATGAGTTTACACTATCAAAAACAGGTCTGATTAGGGGTTGAGTTAGAGGGGAACAAAGTGGAGTTCTACCACGTTAAGAAACATTCAATGGTAATTTGATAGACTTCAGTTATCATTGAAAATATTTAGGGGACAGTTCAATGAACCAACAAAATCCTTAGCCACTATAATCAGGATACCTTCCTTCCCAGATACTCCACCCCAACCGCCTTCCTTCCTAATAATAATCTTCACTGTACACAGCGAGGTGTGTGACCAATCTCTTGCACAAGGGTGTGTATTTCCACCAGGACCATGTGAGCAAACGGGCCTCTAGCTCATCACACAGGCATCATATGCATCCCAAATGGCACCCTATTCCCTATATAGTGCACTACTTTTGACCACGGCCCATAGGCCTCTGGTCAGAAGTAGTCATTTGCTAACCAGAGCTCAGCAGCCAGGCGAGAGGAGGTCCAGGCCAAACAGAAAGAGACGCCAAGTCTAACCTTTTATGTCGGTAATCTTTCCCATCTCCCCCTTTGAAGATTCAACTGCACAGCCTTGAGAGAGCAGAGCAAATAACACCTGTCCTATGAAGTCATGCCCGAGGCATCTCCTATCCTGAACTTAGAGTCAGAGACAGAGAGAGAGCTATTGAGAGAGGTCGCCATAGGCAGTCCTGGCTCTCAAGAGAAGACAGGATATGTGCCCACTGTCCACAAAATGAGGTGAAACTGAGCAGCACTTCCTAACCTCCTGCCAAATGTATAACCACATTAGATACACATATTTCACACAGATCACACAGACCCACAAACGTTGATAAACTCCTATATCTGGTAGGCGAAATACCACAATGTGCAATCACACTAGCAAGATTTGTGGCCTGTTGCCATGAGAAAAGGGCAACCAGTGGAGCACAGACAACATTGAAAATACCACCAATACTTATTTATCTTCCCGCACTATTCGCACTACAACTATTTGCGCATTGCTAAAACAGCTGATAATATAACACTGGAAATGTCTTTATCTTTTTGAAACTTTTTTGAGCACAATGTTTACCGTTCATTTCTAATCGTTTTTTGTTGATGTTGTTACATTTGTTTCTTCTCACTTTTTGTTTGCCAAAGCAAGTGAAATAAACAACAATGTAAACATATCAAATCAAATTTTATTTGTCACATGCGCCGAATACAACAAGTGTAGACTTTACCGTGAAATGCTTACTTACAAGCCCTTAACCAACAGTCCAGTTCATGAAGAGTACCGAGGGCACCGGTACCGAGTCAGTGTGCAGGGGTACAGGTTAGTTGAGGTAATTTGTACATGTAGGTGGGGGTGAAGTGACTATGCAGAGATAATAAACAGCGAGTAGCAACAGTGTACAAAAGGGACAAGAGAGGGGGGGTGTCAATGTAAATTGTCCGGTGGCCATTTTATTAATTGTTCAGCAGTCTTATGGCTTGGGGATAGAAGCTGTTAAGGAGCCTTTTTGTCCTAGACTTGGTGCTCCGGTACCGCTTCCCGTGCGGTAGCAGAGAGAACAGTCTATGACTTGGGTGACTGGAGTCTTTGACAATTTTTTGGGCCTTCCTCTGACACTGCCTATTATATAAGTCCTGGATAGCAGGAAGCTTGGCCCCAGTGATGTACTGGGCCGTTCGCACTACCCTCTGTAGCGTCTTACGGTCAGATGTCAAGCAGTTGCCATAGCAGGTGGTGATGCAACCGGTCAGGATGCTCTCGACGGTGCAGCTGTATAACCTTTTGAGGATCTGGGGACCCGGGCCGAATCTTTTCAGTCTCCTAAGGGGGGAAAGGTGTTGTCGTGCCCTCTTCACGACTGTCTTGGTGTGTTTGGACCATGATAGTTCGTTGGTGATGTGGACACCAAGGAACTTGAAACTCCCGACCCGCACCACTACAGCACCACTACGATGTTAATGGGGGCCTGTTCGGCCCGCCTTTTCCTGTAGTCCACGATCAGCTCCTTTGTCTTTGTCACGTTCCTGACCTGTTTTCTGTTAATTTTGTATGTGTTTAGTTGGTCAGGGCGTGAGTTGGGGTGGGCATTCTATGTTTTGTGTTTCTATGTTTAGGTCAGGTGTATTAGCCTTATATGGTTCTCAATCAGGGACAGGTGTTTGACGTTTCCTCTGATTGAGAACCATATAAAGGTAGGCTGTTCACACTGTTTGTTTGTGGGTGATTGTCTCCTGTGTCTGTGTATGTTGCACCACACGGGACTGTTTCGGTTTGTTCGTTCGTTTGTTGTAGTCTGTACCTGTTCGTGCGTTCTTCGTGTTATATGTAAGTTCTCATAGTTCAGGTCTGTCTACGTTCGTTTGTTATTTTGTAGTTTGTTGAAGTGTTTTCGGTTTTCGTCTTTTCTTTAATAAACTTCATTATGTCCACTTTCCATGCTGCGCTTTGGTCCAATCCCTACTCCTCCTCTTCTTCCGAAGAGGAGGAGGACAGCCGTTACAGTCTTGTATGTTTTCCATACCAGTAAAGCCCCTTTGAATTGAATTGAGGGAGAGAGAGAGTGCGAGAGAGAGTGAACGTGTACAAATCTGGAACAGTAATGGTACAGGGCAACCCCAAACAGTTTCAGCTGGACTTTCACATTATCAAAGGGATATCTCAGCAGGATAAGCTCACTCTTGAGAAAGATACCCCGAGCGTGTCAGATCAGACCTCTTCATTATACAACCCCGCAGACGAGCAACCCCAAGTGGAAAGTCAACCTCCCAGCATAGAGTACTACTCCCTCATTGAAATGAAGGATAAATTCTCCCAGATGGAGGTAAGGCAGGTGGAGCTGGAACAGGAGGTGAACACACTCCAGTCAGCACAAAAAATAGTCCAGCTCAACAACACCGCCTCAACCTGACCCGGAGAGCTGGAGGTGGAGAGAGACATATCTGCACTCTGGACTGTGGTGAGACAACATCAACAGGAGAAAGAGCAGGGGCAGGAGAAGAACAGAGCACTAGAGGAGAGGATCAGACTGCTGGAGGAGAGGGTGAGGGGGATGGCGTGTGACAGAAAACAAGCCATTAGAGAGGTGGCCACCCCCGCAGAGAAGGCAGCAGAATAACCCACCTCAGCTCCCGACAAAAGTCTTGACACCACAGCAGAACAGATCATAGCGTCGACATCACAGCAGGACAGACAAATGAAGAACTCCAAGCCCAGGGGATCCCACCCCCTCTGAGCAACCCCCTGTCAGCCACCCTGATAGCCCTCCTGACAACGCCACCACACCCACTGAGGACATACACAAGCCACAGATTGTACTCCTTGTACTCCTGAAATGGGAAATATATACAAGAAAAAAAACTTTTTCCCAAACACAGTGTCTAAACTTTGGTATTCAAACACCCAGTGCGGCCTAAACCTTCTGTCTGAGGACCAACTAGGGTCACCCAGCCACATAATAATACACACAGGCACAAACAACCTGAGAGCACAGCAGGAAAGGGTGGCCACAGCACTCAAGGGAATGATTGAAAAAATGTATTCTACTTTCCCCAACGCACAAGTGGTTGTCTCCACCTTGATACCATGAAAATACTTCCACCCTGCTACCATACAGCTGGTAAACTCAAGTATTTCCCGTGACTGTGCCTCAAAACCAAATGTTTACCTGGCCCACCCCTCCACCCTGGACTTGAACAGCCTTTACGACCAGGTCCACCAATTACAAGGCAGCAGTGCCCACCTTCATCCGGACCCTAAAGGACATCAACCTCAACCGCAGCCCCAACACTTCAAACAGGAGCAACAGATCAATAGACACCCCGACCAGACCAGCAAGACACCTCTCCTGGACCTACACATAGAGGACCCACGCCGAGAGGACCTACATCCAAACCACAGCACCACCAGCCACATCCACAACCCCAACCCAACCAATCAACACCCCCCAAGTCAACCATGCCCACACCTCATTTAGGCCCCCGCAGATCAGACCTAAGCCCCTCCAGGCCACCACATGCCCCCCACTCCCGCAAAGAGGACCTCAACCTGGAAGTCACACGTACGCCCAGGCCGTGAGCGTGCAAACAGGCCCAACCCTCACTCTTACACTAGCCCAAGCCAATGGCATGTACCAGATGCTCAGCAGGCTCTGCTCACACTTACCGGTCTGAGGCCAAACCATACGACCAACAACATTGGACCCTTTATGGAACACAAAGCCTTCACTATCTCATCCTGGAATATCCCAGGCCTGAGGTCATCTGGGTTTGGCCTAAAGAGCAGGAACCTGGACTTCACCAAAGAAAATACAGACATTGTCATCCTGCAAAAACATGGTACACTGTAAAAATAGTTTTTGCGATTAAGTCACATAACTTATTTAATCTATTCAAGTCAATTAAATGTGCAAAATGTGTTGATTTGACAAATCATGTTAAAGTTGACTTCAACTCAACAAAAGCTGTAAAACAAATTGAGTTCAGTTAGCAAAGAACAATTTGCTCAGTCAACTTTCAAATCAGAACTAATAAGCAAAATAAACTAAAACAAGATCCCAGTTGTGTTGATGAAAAATGGCAAGTTATAATAACTACAAGTCATTACATTGTCTTAACTTACAAAATCAAGTTGAATCAGCTATTAACTATGTGTTCACTCAACTTTCAAATTAGAGTTGACTTTAAATTTACTTTAAATATCAAGTTAGGATAACTACAGATCATGACATAAACTTTACTTACAAAATTAAGTTAAATCAGCTAAGACCTGTGTGTTAATTTAACTTTCAAGTCAGAACCAAGAAGTCAAATCAGTGGTCTGTGCTACTGCCTCCGGTGCACATGCACTGTTGTGTGGGTATGAGTCTGCGTTTGAACTTCTTAATTATTGCCCTAATAGTGTACCTATTGTTTAATAGCGGAAACCATTTTTTTTATTTTGGAATTTGTGAGTGTTTGCCTTTCCACATTGTGATTGATGAAAAATACCCCCTCATGGAAGACCACAATACAGATCCTTTTGTCATAAGTAAGAATCCCAATGGGGTGCCAACAATTGTCACAATTGTCATTTTGTTTATCGTTTTTTTTTTTTATGGAATTTGATTGGTGCAACTTTGTTGGAGTGACGTCCCCCATAGTCCTTGCAGCCAATAAATTCATTTTTTTCTCTGTGAGGGCAAAAGTCACATGCAATATCTCATTTTGTAATTTCTGACACCAATGCAGCAAATGTTAAAAAATATGGAGCCCCATAGCATGAACTGTGTCAATTGTATGGGCTATGGGTTACTATTGTGTTAGCTGAGGGTTACAGGTTTTTACTGCATGAAGGTCTACACATGTGTAACTAAGGCCAAGCTGCTTGCTTAGCAAGTAGGCCTATTGCTTATTCCTGTAAGACTAACTGTAAGTCGCTCTGGATAGGAGCGTCTGCTAACTGAGTAAACTGTAGGAGAATGATTTACATATACTATTTCTCGATGCATGCACATGTATTAGCGATCCTAATATTGGGCCTAAGCTTTCATGGTTAGCCATCTAACAATTCGTGTTTGGTGAGGCCAATGTAGTGAAAGTAATATGTGTAATGTTACAATTGGTTATAAAAGAGATTAACTACAACACCAAAAAACACTCGAATGCATCAGATCACCTATCCCGTTGTGTGATGTTTGTGTAGAGTTTGCTTCTTGTTTGCACATTGATAGGGGACATAGATCAAACTTCATTTGGTTTAGCACTTGCCCCTTGTAATTCTAGTAATCAATGAATTCTTAAACAAAAGTGTATAATGTTTAGAATCGAACATATTTTTTATTTACTTAAGCCTTGTCGTACTAGCACAATTTATTTTAGAACTCAGCGGTAATTTATAGGCAGTGGCACATTTCAGGAAGTGGCTTGATCAAGACCGTGCTTCGGCAACTCCTCTACTGCATTCAACAGCTTTCCAAGCTGAATAGCTTAGCAAAAGGTGAGTATCTCCTTTAAAACAATACAACCACTAGCATGTTATTTACCTACATGATAACCTACACGGTATAAATATTTATTGGGTAAGTTAACAAGGGCCCTTTATAAAAAATAATGATAACTTTTCAGCACAAGAATAGCAAGAACATTAGCTATTATGTTACATGTTAGCAAGCTGGTGTCACGCCCTGACCATAGTAAGCTGTTTTTTCTCTGTGTTAATTGGGCCGTGATAGTGACTTGGGTGGGTCATCTAGGTGTTTTTGTATTTCTATGGTGGCCTAATATGCTATTTATCGTTGTCTCTGATTGGGGATCATATTTAGGTAGCCATTTCCTCATTTGTGTTTGTGGGATCTTGACTATGTGTAGTTGCCTGTCAGCACTATTTTGTATAGCTATAGTTTTGTTTTGTTCATTTTGTTGGTTTGTTCGGTGTTCATTCATTAAAAGAGAATGTACGCATACCACGCTGCGCCTTGGTCTCATTCTAACGACGGACGTGACAGCTGGTTAGCACAGCACACACACCATGTTAAAATGGTAATTTGGTTAAATTAAGAAAAATCTAATTTGGCTACGTTTGGCAAATATTATTTTACTATATCAGTTTAAATCAGATTACTTGCGCAATTCTGCTATGTGTACAATTGTAGCTAAGTTTGCTGTTATCATGCTGTTAAATAGTAATGTTACCGCTCTAGCTAGCAGCACACATGGCGCCAACTTGCTGACTAACTTGTCATTTGTTTGATAAACTGTATAACAGTAGTTAGCTACAAAAGCCAACTGTTGCTACTGTAGCTATGCTTGTAGTTATAATTACTATTAGATTGGGTGATAATGAGCTGTTATCAGTTTATTTTTCTATTGTGGTTGTATTCAGTGACTTGCTAGCCAAACATCAGATATAGGCATGTGTAGCTAAGGAAATTCTCCAGTGTATGTTGTGGCATTTAGCTAGTATGCTGTTAGCTAGCATAGTGTTAGTTAGGACCATTAGGACACGTGGCCGAATTTGCACATGTGCTGGTTAAAGTGTGTTTAGTTAACATGGTGCTAGACAGCACGTGGTCAGAATTGCACATGTACTGATAAAAGCTGCTTGTTGGCTAGCTTGGAAAAAGTTTGATAACCTGCATAATAGTACAAAGGAAAGATGTTTGCAAGCCATGCTTCTAATTAGTATTCGGTTTTAAACCCTTTTCCCCCCAAAATATATGTTTTAAAAACCTAAGAATATTCGAATGATTAATTAGCCTAATCTTGCAAGTAGTAATGTTAGTATATATTTTGTTATTTTAAAATTGTTAGTTTGGGTGTAATGAGATGTTATGTTAAACAAACCATGTTGTAAAAAATTATTTCGCTGTTAGTAAACAGGTTTACCTAGATAGCACTTATATCTTGATATTTTTTTATAAATTTCATAATATGTTAATTATTAACAAATTATTATCTAAAGTGAATTTAAAAAAAAAATGTAAACATTATTTTTTAGATTCTTGGACATCTTAAAGCATTATTCCTTCAATGGATGAAGTGGAACTGTAAGTACTGCAGATCTGACACCGAAGAAATGTTCATGAATCAGTTACTGCTTGTATAAAATGTGACCTTTGTCATTTTTCTGAGCCCTGTAATGTTAAGCAGTACTTTTCTCATTTGATAAGTCATTTCAACAGTAAGGATTATATGCAAGAAAACATTTTGAAAAGAAGTCCTGACTGGGTAACTGTTGATGCAGCAGTGAGGACTACTTTCTCATTAAGAAGAAAGGAGATTGTGAAAGATAAGCCCCTTGTGATTGACATCAAACCTAGATGGACAGCACTTTTCAGAGACAGACAAGTAAGTGCTTATTTAATAAGATTTTCTGTGATTGTTTAAATTAATAATATACACAGTTTCTCATACCTCAAGAGCTTGTCTCCCTTCAGACCTTTGTGCATTTTGAGATGAAGGTGAGAGAACACAAGAAACTACATAAGTTATTAATGTAATATGTGTTCCAAAAATGTATTATTTTTATCTGTAATGCTCTTAGGCTGGGTGTAAAAATCATAACTCTGACTTTTTATAGGTCACACAAATGCAGGGCTCTATACAGTGTAAGTGTTTCACTCACATTTTCTGAAGTCAATTATGGCTATAAACCTTTGTTCTTTTCAAAGTATTTCTGTCATGTAGTTTCATAGCTTGATTCTGAATCCCTTAACTTTATTTAACAATGAGCGCAGTGGCAGTCACAGGCTGTCATAGATTCATTTTAAATTATCCCAACTGAGACTGAGCTAGATTTCATGTTTCCTAGCTACAGTTGAAGTTTGAAGTGTACATACACTTAGGTTGAAATCATTAAAACTCGTTTTTCAACCACTCCACAAATTTCTTGTTAACAAACTATAGTTTTGGCAAGTCGGTTAGGACATCTACTTTGTGCATGACACAAGTCATTTTTCCAACAATTGTTTATAGACAGATTATTTCACTTATAATTCACTGTATCACAATTATAGTGGGTCAGAAGTTTACATACACTAAGTTGACTGTGAACTTAAAACGATTGGAAATTTTCAGAAAATTATGTCATGGCTTTGGAAGCTTCTGGTAGACTAATTGACATCATTTGAGTCAATTGGAGGTGTACCTGTGGGTGTATTTCAAGGCCTACCTTCAAACTCAGTTCCTCTTTGCTTGACATCATGGGAAAATCAAAAGAAATCAGCCAAGACCTCAAAAAAAATTGCAGACCTCCACAAGTCTGGTTCATCCTTGGGAGCAATTTCCAAACGCCTGAATGTACCACGTTCATCATTACAAACAATAGTACGCAAGTATAAACACCATGGGACCACGCAGCCGTCATATGGAAGGAGACACGTTCTGTCCCCTAGAGATGAACGTACTTTGGTGCGAAAAGTGCAAATCAATCCCAGAACAACAGCAAAGGACCTTGTGAAGATGCTGGAGGAAACAGGTACAAAGTATCTATATCCACAGTAAAACAAGTCCTATATCGACATAACCTGAAAGGCCGCTCAGCAAGGAAGAAGCCACTGCTCCAAAACCGCCATGAAAACGCCAGACTATGGTTTGTAACTACACATGGGGACAAAGACCGTACTTTTTGGAGAAATGTCCTCTGGTCTGATGAAACAAAAATAGAACTGTTTGGCCATAATGCCCATCGTTATGTTTGGAGGAAAAAGGGGGAGGCTTGCAAGCCGAAGAACACCATCCCAACCGTGAAGCACGGGGGTGGCAGCATCATGTTGTGGGGGTGCTTTGCTGCAGGAGGGACTGGTGCACTTCACAAAATAGATGGCATCATGAGGGCGGAAAATTATGTGGATATATTGAAGCAACATCTTACGACATCAGTCAGGAAGTTAAAGCTTAGTCGCAAATGGGTCTTCCAAATGAACCATAACCCCAACCATACTTCCAAAGTTGTGGCAAAATGGCTTAAGTACAACGAAGTCAAGATATTGGAGTGGCCATCACAAAGCCCTGACCTCAATCCTACAGAAAATTTGTGGGCAGAACTGAAAAAGCGTGTGCGAGCAAGAAGGCCTACAAGCCTCACTAAGTTACACCAGCTCTGTCAGAAGGAATGGGCCAAAATTCACCCAACTTATTGTGGGAAGCTTGTGGAAGGATACCCGAAATGTTTGTCCCAAGTTAAACAAGTTAAAGGTAATGCTACCAAATACTAATTGAGTGTATGTAAACTTCTGACCCACTGGGAATGTGATGAAAGAAATAAAAGCTGAAATAAATAATTATCTCTACTATTATTCTGACATTCCAATTTCTTAAAATAAAGTGGTGACCCTAACTGACCTGGAAAGGGAATTTTTACTTGGATTAAATGTGAGGAATTGTGAAAAACTGAGTATAAATGTATTTGGCTAAGGAGTATGTAAACTTCTGACTTCAACTATATGTATATTTTAATCACATGCTTCCAGGTTTTTCTGTGTTAGTTTCAGTTTAAACTGCAAAATCAAGATATACTTCCCCCAAGTATAAGTACTGTAGCTCCATTACCATGGTAACCCTTTGGTCTGAATGTGGCAACGGATCATTTTAATCACTTTCCTACATTAAATGCTTATAGGGTTTTTTAACAAGTGTTTTTTGAGTTTTGTAGCAATGTAATTGGCTATTTTGCTTAATGGCCTTAGTGCCCTGGCTGATTGTTTTGGTGCACTGGCAGATGAGGCACCCCTTAAGGCATAGTGGCCTTGTCCCTAAAATTCCTTTCCTGGTATGTTATTCTCCTCACAGGTTGCTCTGGAGTTCATGATACTGGTGTCTGTGGACCTAAAGAAGACATTTTATGAAGGCCTGGACTAGAGGTTGACCGATTATGATTTTTCAACACCGATACCGATACCGATTATTGGAGGACCAAAAAATCCGATACCGATTAATCGGACGATTTTTATATATATCTGTAATAATGACAATTACAACAATACTGAATGAACAATCATCATTTTGATGTTCCAAGATGGTGTAGCAGTCAGACGTCCTTTGTCCTCGTCTTGTCGTGTCCTGTGTATATATCTTTTTATATCTTTTCCTTCGCATATATTTTTTTATAATTTTTTTTAAACTCAACTTCAAACACTCTCCTGCAAACCGCCTCACCCAATGTGGTGCGGATCTGTTTTTTTTTCTAAAGTATTATTCACCTCGAATCCGGAATCCCCCAACAGAAGCTAGCCAGCTCACTAGCTACTAGCTAGCAGTCAGCTAATCACTGCTAGCGGTCATCAGCTAACCTTTAGCTCAGAAAGCTCTCGCCAGTTTGTACAACGCCTCTCAAACCAGAGCATACCGGACCTATTTTCTCACTCCATATGCGATTTTGATAGAACAATTAATCCCTACACCATGCAGTGCTGATTTTGCCATTTGAACAGGAATTACAATCAGTTTTGCGTCAACATTGTTCGTCAGTGGGCTCGCCCTGGTCTGTCTTCAATATAAACTTAACATTTTCGGCTGTGCTTTTGTGTAATAAATGAGTTGCTTATTATAGGGATTCATTGTACTATCTAAACTTGTTATATTTTTTAAATATCTAGAAATATTTTTTTTTAGATTTTGTAAGTTGGTCATTTAAAAAGAAAGTAGTAGAGGCAGAATTCTACACAGTGCACAGTGAATGTTGTAGTAAGAGCTGATTGCCAAAATAGCACTGAATGATAGATGAGGCTTTTTATGGTTTTCCCCCATGCTCATGGTAGGGAGCGTGGTACTGGTCAGGCACCGTGTTATGCGGTGAAGCGCACGGTGTCTCCTGTGCGCGTTCACAGCCCGGTGCGTTCTGAGCCAGCTCTCCGCATGTGTCGTGCTAGAGTGGGCATCCAGCCAGGACGGATTGTGCCAGCACAGCGCTCCTGGTCTCCGGTGCACCTCTTCGGCCCAGGGTATCCTGCGCCGGCTCTGCGCACTGTGTCTCCGGTGCGCTATCACAGCCCAGTGCGTCCTGGGCCTGCACTCCGAACGTGCCGGGCCAAAATGGGCATTCAGCCAGGACGAGTGGTGCCAGCTTTAAGCACCAGATCTCCAGTGCTCCCCCACAGCCCGGTTCAACCTGTGCCTGCTCCACGGACCAGTCCGGGGCCTGCAGTGAGGGTCCCCAGTCTTGTGCCTGCTCCACGGACCAGGCCTCCAGTAGGTCTCCCCGGCCTGGTGAGTCCTGTGCCTGCTCCACGGGCCAGTCCGGGGCCTGCAGCGAGGGTCCCCAGTCCGGGGCCTGCAGCGAGGGTCCCCAGTCCGGGGCCTGCAGCGAGGGTCCCCAATTCGGGGCCTGCAGCGAGGGTCCCCAGTCTTGTGCCTGCTCCACGGGCCAGTCCGGGGTCTGCGGCGAGGGTCCCCAGTCCGGGGTCTGCGGCGAGGGTCCCCAGTCCGGAGCCTGCGGAGAGGGTCCCCAGTCCGGGGTTGGCGACGAGGGTCCCCGTACCAGAGGCGCCACCAAAGTGGGGGGAGCCAGAGGTGGAGCGGGGTCTGCGTCCCGCACCGGAGCCGCCACCAAGATAGATGCCCACCCGGACCCTCCACTATAGTGTCAGGTTTGCGGCCGTAGTCCGCACCTTTGGGGGGGGGGGGGGGGGGGGGTACTGTCACTGTACTGTACTGTGATTTGGGTGGGCATTCTATGTTCTATATTTCTTTGTTTTTGGCCGAGTGTGGTTCCCAATCAGAGGCAGCTGTCTATCGTTGTCTCTGATTGGGAATCATACTTAGGCAGCCTGTTTTGCCACCTTAGTTGTGGGATGTTGTCTTCGTTTAATGCATGTATAGCCTTACGGAGCTTCACGTTCATTTTTGTTGTTTATTGTTTTGTTGGCGTCATTTTTTTTAAATTAAGAAAAATGTACGCTCACCACACTGCACCATGGTCCGGTCATTTTCAAGACGACGCTTGTGACAATGTCCTCCTGTGTGCTACCTATATCCCCCCACTAGAATCCCCATACTTTAATAAAGACAGCTTCTCCATCCTGGAGGGGGAAATCAATAATTTCCAGGCCCAGGGACATGTACTAGTCTGTGGCGACCTAAATGCCAGAACCGGACAAGAACCTGACATCCTCAGCACACAGGGGGACAAACACCAGCCTGGAGGTGACAGCATTCCCTCCCCCATATGCCCCCCTAGACACAACTACGACAACATAACCAACAAAAACAGGTCACAACTCCTGCAGCTCTGTCGCATGCTGGGTATGTACATACTGTAGTCAATGGTAGGCTTCGAGGGGACTCCTATGGTAGCTACACCTATAGCTCATCTCTTGGCAGTAGTACTGTAGACTACTTTATCACTGACCTCAACCCAGAGTCTCTGTGTCCACAGTCAGCCCACTGACACCCCTATCAGATCACAGCAAAATCACAGTCTACTTGAACAGAGCAATACTCAATCATGAGGCATCAAAGCCAAAGGAACTGAATAATATTAAGAAATGCTATAGATGGAAGGAATGAAACCTACCAAAAAATAATTAGGCAACAACAAATTCAATGCCTTTTAGACAACTTCCTGGACAAAACGTCCCACTATAATAGTGAAGGTGTAAACTTGGCAGTAGAAAACCTAAACAATATATTTGACCCCTCAGCTTTCCTAACAAATCTAAAAATGTCAAACACAAAACCAAAGAAAAATGTATAACAATGACAAGTGGTTTGATGAAGAATGCAAAAACCTAAGAACGAAATTGAGAAACCTATCCAACCAAAAACATAGAGACCCAGAAAGCCTGAGTCTACGCCTTCAGTATGGTGAATCACTAAAACAATACAGAAATACACTACGGAAAAAGGAGGAACAGCACAATGTAATTGAAGATTCCATAGACTAACCACTTCTGGGAAAATTGGTAAACACTAAACAAACAACACGAAGAGTTATCTATCCAAAATGGGGATATATGGGTAAACCACTTATCCAATCATTTTGGCCCTATAACAAAGAACAAACATATACATGTCAAATACAAAACTTAGAATCAACTATTTAAGAACCCACTGAATGAACTACAGGACAAAATACAAACCCTCCAACCCAAAAAGGCCTGTGGTGTTGATGGTATCCTCAATGAAATGATAAAATACTTAAACTCTTTAACATCATCCTTAACTCTGGCATCTTCCCCAATATTTGGAACCAAGACCTCATCACCCGAATCCACAAAAGTGGAGACAAATTAGACCCCAATAACTACCGTGGGATATGCGTCAACAGCAACCTTGGGAAAATCCTCTGCATAATCATTAACAGCAGACTTGTACATTTCCTCAGTGAAAACAATGTACTGAGCAAATGTCAAATTGGCTTTTTACCAAATTACCGTACGACAGATCACGTGTTCACCTTGCACACCCTAATTGACAAACAAACAAAACAAAACAAAGGCAAAGTCTTCTCATGCTTTGTTGACTTCAAAAAAGCCTTTGACTCAATTTGGCATGAGGGTCTGCTATACAAATTGATGGAAAGTGGTGTTGAGGGAAAAACATACGACATTAAAAAATCCATGTACACAAACAACAAGTGTGAGGTTAAAATTGAAAAAATATATATATATATATTTCCACAGGGCCATGGGGTGAAGCAGGGATGCAGCTTAAGCCTTCAACATCAACAAACTCTTCAACATATATATATATCAACAAATTGGCGAGGGCACTAGAACAGTCTGCAGCACCCGGCCTCACCCTACTAGAATCTGAAGTCAAATGTCTACTGTTTTCTGATGATCTGGTGCTTCTGTCACCAACCAAAGAGGGCCTACAGCAGCACCTAGATCTTCTGCACAGATTCTGTCAGACCTGGGCCCTGACACTAAATCTCAGTAAGACAAAAATAATGGTGTTCCAAAAAAGGTCCAGCCGCCAGGACCACAAATACAAATTCCATCTAGACACTTACCCTAGAGCATACAAACTATACATACCTCGGCCTAAACATCAGCGCCACAGGTAAGTTCCACAAAGCTGTGAACGAGCTGAGAGACAAGGCAAGAAGGGCCTTCTATGCCATCAAAAGGAACATAGAATTCGACATACCAATTAGGATCTGGCTAAAAATACTTGAATCGGTTATAGAACCCATTGCTCTTTATGGTTGTGAGGTCTGGGGTCTGCTCACCAACCAAGAATTCACAAAATGGGACAAACAC
This sequence comes from Salvelinus namaycush, assembly GCF_016432855.1. Classification (NCBI taxonomy): domain Eukaryota; kingdom Metazoa; phylum Chordata; class Actinopteri; order Salmoniformes; family Salmonidae; genus Salvelinus; species Salvelinus namaycush. The sequence continues at coordinate 5,280,319 of NC_052330.1, forward strand.
CAAAAATCCTCCATGTACAACATAAAACACCAAATAATGCATGCAGAGCAGAATTAGGCCAATACCTGCTAATGATCAAAATCCAGAAAAGAGCCATAAATTCTGCAACCATCTAAAAGTAAGCGATTCACAAACCTTCCATAACAAAGCCATCACCTACAGAGAGATTAATCTGAAGAAGAGTCCCCTAAGCAAGCTGGTCCTGGGGCTCTGTTCACAAACACAAACAGACCCCTCCCCCAGGGCAGCAACAGAATTAGACCCAACCAAATCATGAGAAAACAAAAAGATAATTGCTTGACACATAGGAAAGAATTAACAAAAAAACTAGAATGCTATTTGGCCCTAAACAGAGAGTACACAGTGGCAGAATACCTGACCCAAGCGTAGACAGACCTGGCTCTCAAGAGAAGACAGGCTATGTGCACACTTCCCACAAAATGAGGTGGAAACTGAGCTGCACTTCCTAACCTCCTGCCAAATATATGGCCATTTTAGAGAAAACATATATATCCCTCAGAATACACAGGTCCACAAAGAATTCGAAAAACAAACCCAATTTTGATAAACTCCCATATCTACTGGGTGAAATACCACAGTGTGCCATCACAGCAGCAAGATTTATAACCTGTTGCCACAAAAAAGGGCAACCAGTGAAGAACAAACACCATTGTAAATACAACCCATATTTATGTTTTTGGTCATCAAATAAGAATTTGTTATTAACTGACTTACCAAGGTAAATAAAGGTCAAATAAAAAATACAAATATTTATTTATTTTCCCTTTTGTACTTTAACTATTTGCACATCGTTACAACACTGGAAATAGACATAACATGACATTTGAAATGTCTTTATTCTTTTGGAACTTCTGTGAGTGTAATGTTTACTGTAAATTTGTATTGTTTATTTAACTTATTTACTTCACTTGCTTTGGCAATGTTAACATGTTTCCCATGCCAATAAAGCCCTTGAATTTAATTGAGAGAGACAGAGCGCGAGAGAGAGAAAGAGAGCGAGAGACACAGAGAGAGAAAGCCGCACTGTGAGCAATAAGAAGACTTAATAGTCATATAAAAGTGGATCCCTTGAAAGTCCAAGACCTGAAATTTCTTCCTAGGACAAATCCTGACATGATTGCGTGAACGCATTGAACCAACAGGAGTGAACTGATAGCTGCTAACAAACGGACGACTGCGTGATCACCCTCTCAAGTCATAGACAGTTCTCTCTGCTACCGCACGGTAAGCGGTACAGGAGCGCCAAGTCTAGGTCCAAGAGGCTTCTAAACAGCTTCTACCCCCAAGCCATAAGACTCCTGAATATCTAATCAAATGGGTATCCAGACAATTTACATTGCCCCCTCTCTTTTACGCTGCTACTCTCTGTTATTATCTATGCATAGTCATGTTAATAACTCTACCTACATGTACATATTACCTCAATTACCTCGACTAACCAGTGCCCCCGCACACTGACTCTGTACCGGTATCCCCTGTATATAGCCTCGCTATTGTTATTTTACTGCTACTCTTTCATTATTTGTTACTTTTATTTTTTGGGGTCATTTTTCTTAAAACTACATTGTTGGTTAAGGGCTTGTAAGTAAGCATTTCACTCTGTCTACACCTGTTGTATTCGGCGCATGTGACAAATAACATTTGATTTGATTTGATTTGAAAGCACCGATTACAGATACATTATACAAGACAAAATTACTGCAACCAAGATAACAAAATAGGTCAGATTCAGTGCATGCAAAATGGCACCCTATTCCCTATGTAGTGCCCTACATAGGGAATAGGTTGCCCTACATAGGGAATAGGTTGCTATTTGGGACGCCGACATTGTCTACCCTGATCAGATTGTACCCATGAGGACCACAGACTGTATTGAGTCTGTACTGAGCTGTTCTTGTGAGACCAACTGGGATCGAATTCGGGTCTCCTGGGCCCAGTTTTTCAGACGTTATCATCCGGATTTCACCTATCGGATACGATTAAATGCATAGAAATAGAATGAATAGAACGAGACTGCTTTAGCTCGCTGAGCTCAGGGAGCTAACGCAAATCTTCAAGTCTCAGGAAAGGGTACCCATCACCTGGCCTCTCATCAGGAACGTCTACCTAAGGGGTATCGGATAATGATTGACTTCCAGGGACAGAGGAACAATGAGAATGTAAAGGGCTCCACCCTGGTCAAGGCTGTGTGTAAGCAGAGACGCAGACAGCCAGTGGCATTGTGAGGAATAGCTCACCAAATTGTATGGATATCCAATGACGGAAAATTAAAAAAAACTTTTCTAAACATCCAAATTTCCCTTTGGCCACTTAACCCTTCTTATAAAACATGTCCTCAAAAGCACTGCTACATTCTCGGTAAGTTTGAAAAGGGGCCCAGAGAAGGAAGTGCTGAGAATAAGTACTCAAATGGTTGCAGCCAAAATCCCTTACCATTGTGACAGTGTGCATCCTAAATGGCACCCTATTCCCTATAAGGTGTTATAGGGCGCTGAGTTAATTCTGATGGATGAGTAACAGTTGCTCTGAGATGCGATTTAAATGCTGTCCCAGCTTCAACAAGCATGTTGTCCAAAGAAAATAATCTATGATAAAACATAAGCCCTGTAATACTGCCCCTGTTGGATAATGTGCAACATTGACGAGCGGGAGGAAAATACCACAAAGTGAAACTTTCAGTAAATATGACAAGTTGGTCACAGCTGTTTAAATACCTGCTTTTCTGTCTTTGTGTCAAATGTGCCGGTTCTCAGACTTAGACTGAGAGGGTCAAAATGAACACATTCACTCTCTTATGAATGCTGGAAAGCCGTAATATTTTCACAACTACTCCAGGTTTCTTCTTCCTTCCCAGTTGAATATCATGAAAACATCAATGTGCTCTTTTTTCCCCTTACCTTATTCAGAGTCTAGGGTTTATTTGTGCAGGTTGTTTGCATCATCCATTTGAAACAGAGAGGAATGTGCGTACATGCTACTGTCTCCAGCAACTTGGGAAGAGAAGAGTGCCATGCATAATGAGGGTTCTGTACATCTCAAATGGCACTCTATTCCTGTATGGTACTATACTTCTGACCAGAAGTACAGAATGCTTGGAGTCAGTGACCCATTTATTGATCTTAACCGTTGCTGATCAATGACTGTGTTTTACACTGTTTATCTCAAGGTTTTGAAAGTCCATTTTCCATTGTCTTAAATAGTCCTGAAAAGTACTTAAATTACTTTGACACTTAGACCTATACAGTGTTTATTTTAATTTTATTTAAACTTTTTTTAACTAGGCAAGTCAGTTAAGAACAAAATCTTATTTACAATGACAGCCTACCAAAAGGCAAAAGGCCTCCTGCAGGGACGAGGGCTGAGATTAAAAATAAAAATAAATTAAATAAAAATATAGGACAAAACACACATCATGACAAGAGAGACAACACAACACTACATAAAGAGAGACCTAAGACAACAACATAGCATGGTAGCAACACAACATGACAACAACATGGCAGCAGCACAACATGGTAGCAGCACAACATGGTAGCAGCACAAAACAGGGAACAAATATTATTTGGCACAGACAACAGCACAAAGGGCAAGAAGGTAGAGGCAACAATACATTACACAAAGCAGCCACAACTGTCAGTAAGTGTCCATGATTGAGTCTTTGAATTAAGAGATTGTGATAAAACTGACCTTTAACAGAATGTGACTGGCAGAACGGGTGTTATATGTGGAGGATGAGGGCTGCAGTAGATATCTCAGATAGGGGGGAGTGAGGCTTAAGAGGGTTTTATAAATAAGCATCAACCAGTGGGTCTTGCGACGGTTATACAGAGATGATCAGTTTACAGAGGAGTATAGTGCAGTGATATATCCTATAAGGAGCTTTGGTGGCAAATCTGATGGCCGAATGGTAAAGAACATCTAGCCGCTCGAGAGCACCCTTACCTGCCGATCTATAAATTACGTCTCCGTAATCTAGCATGGGTAGGATGGTCATCTGAATCAAGGTTAGTTTTGCAACTGGGGTGAAAGAGGAGCGATTACGATAGAGGAAACCAAGTCTAGATTTAACTTTAGCCTGCAGCTTTGATATGTGCTGAGAGAAGGACAGTGTACCATCCAGCCATACTCCCAAGTACTTGTATGAGGTGACTACCTCAAGCGCTAAACCCTCAGAGGATGTAATCACACCTGTGGGGAGAGGGGCATTCTTCTTACCAAACCACATGACCGTTGTTTTGAGGGTGTTCAGAACAAGGTTAAGGGCAGAGAAAGCTTGTTGGACACTAAGAAAGCTTTGTTGTAGGGCGTTTAAGTAGCCCATAAACCTGTAGCTGAAAACTACTGGATGCATGAGATATAAGCTCTATCCCAAAAGGCAGCCTATTCCCTATAGTGCACCACTTCTGACCAGTGCCATTAGGGATCTGATCAAAAGAAGTGCACTGTGTTGGAAATAGGTGCCAGTTGGGAGGCTGTACTATTTTCTCACAACAAGCCCTTGGCATCTAGTACAGCTAGTGAATTAAGACAGTAAACAGATAGAAAACAGTAGTTCAGTTGTGTTGAGAAACTCAAACCACCAGTGCAGGTGTGTGGCTCCGCGCACTCCAGGCACTGTGAGAGCTCCATCTCTAGTCAGCTGAGAACCCGCGCGCTGACTGACAGCTCCCGTCGTCATAGCAGCCGCCAGAGCGGCGCCTGCCTGGCTTCAAGTGCTGCTGTGAATGGGATGCCGTCACAGCGCTGGCGCCAGGCAGTCGGTAGAAGTGGGAGCTTGCGGCGAAGCCAGGCAACTCGCTACAGCTACTGCAGTGTGAGTCCGTTGAACTCTATGGTGCCAAGCAATCATGAGATTGGGTTCAACTTGGTCCAGTGGGTAAGAAATGGGGAAACTGCGCACAGCTTTAACGCATGGTAAAATTAACTCACTCCAGATGAGCTAGGGTCACGAAACGAAATAATGTGCAATTTCCCTCTATGGAAAATAGGCCAATATAGGCTATCAATAGCTGGAACTGTAGGCTAATACATGGTTATTGGGGTGAACATCTCTGGTGAGTAACCTAATTGGCTCTGCGTAATTAGGAGGTAGTCTACATTTGGCACACTGATGTGCCTTTAGATCACCTATAGGCCCACAGCCAGAAGTAGCCTACAGACTCAGATGACTTCAAAATAGACTTTCACATGAACAGAGAAGAACATCACTTCAGTGCGCGCCTTCACATAACTTGCTCAAGAATGCGGAAAATATGGGCGGGGTGGACATATGTGCTCCATTTGAACCAATTCCATTGCTTTGGACAGTGATTGACACTTCCAGGAAGCCAATCTACGAGCAGTTCGAGCTGAGGCGCGACCAGCCCCGTCCACAAGGCTTATAAGAAGACTTGACAGCGTGCGCACTGCAATGATTGTATTTAGCGAAGTCTGGGCAAGGATATCTGCTTCTTTCATGCGTAATATCTTATCGCACTCAACTGTCATCATGAAAGCAATAAGTCCCGTGCGGTCTATGAGAAACAACATCACCAACTCGTCGGAACATACCCTCGGCATCGCCCGGAGCAAAAGCCCGATGGATGATCCTCTGAGTCTGCTGTACAATATGAACGACTGCTACACCAAGCTGAAAGAACTCGTGCCCAGCCTCCCGCAGAACAAGAACGTTAGTAAAATTGAGATATTGCAGCATGTTATAGACTATATATTAGACCTTCAGATTGCACTGGACTCTAGCTCAATCATCTCCAGCTGCCAACATCAGCAGCAGCGACCGGGACAGCCAGCATCACCCAGGAACCCCCTAGCAACCATCAACTCCGACATCAGCCTGGTCACCTTTCAGGTAAAATTACGAATAGTATAGAATAACTTCATTTTTTTCCCCCAATGAGGGAACTTCTGTTTTGGAGTGGTTCAGAAAAATACCCTAACATAAACATAGTAGGCTATACAGAAAGAAACTAGCTTGTTCAATTGGAGTTCCTATATTTTGATGTAGCCTAACTCATATGACATGTACATTATTCATGTAGTCTATGTAATATGCTTACTTTGGTTAAAAGGCTTACAGGCTTATATTCAAATATTTATTTGATTCTCTCCAAAGCAGCCTTATATTTTGCTTCACATAAATCTGTAAAAATGTACTAAATCTTTTACATTTGATTAAGTGCCACTGTTGGTTATTGTACAAGTTACAGCTTGGTGGTGAATGAATAGAAACCTAATAGAAACTAGACCACAGCCACTGTACTAACTCAGCAATGCCAGTAGCCTCGATTTGTAAACAGTGATATTGAACAGTGGTTGTCTTGTGTGTTTTCACAGTCAAATGACCAGCTCCCCAAAGAGACAGAGACTGATGACCGCTAAACTCCCCCTCTGACTGGGTAAGTATTTCCTTTAATACTGCCATTTTTGCATCCATTTCCATCTGGAAAAGTCATTTTGTTGAGAGGTAAAAGAAAAGGTGCGCTCAAATGGGTCAAAACTTTAAGGACATAGAGACTTGGTATCAGTTACACTTTGAAAAGGGTAGTCCATGGACTGTTATATTGTTGACTTGACTGACATTTGACACCACTGATTAACCTACCTGTATCATGATATCATAGGCTCTGGCTACATAATAGACTGGATGGCTACTCCAGTGAGTGGTTGTGTGGGTTCTGAAAACTACTGGTCTGTAGATAATTGTCTGTAAGTAAAAGCAGGCGCCAGCCAGCATCATTATAGCAAGTGTAGATCTATTCCCACGTTGTACTTAGAGGTTGTCAGGATGTTACTTATTCCGCCGACTGTGTCGACGCCTCCATCTGGTGCTCAGGGATTGCCCAGTATTTCAGCCTGTGTGTCCCAAATGGCACCCTATTTCCTTAAGTAGTGCCCTGTGGGCCCGGTTTAAAAGTAGTGCGCTACATAGGGAAAAGGGTGCCATTTGGGACAGACTTCCACCAGTATTTCAGTGTTTGGTTAAAGTAGAAAAAGAACTGTGGCTTCCTCTCAGGCGCCAGTCTGACTGTCCAGTTCCCTGTCTGTCCTTTAGCCTGGCTTCTCTCTAAATGTTACTCTCTTTTCTCTCCCCAGTCTATTACAGGTGTGTTTTAAACAGGACCCCATGTTCACCTCCACTGGCTGGCTGGATTTCCTCTTGACTTAAGTTTAAATTTTTTCCTAAAAGGAGATGCAAGTATGTGTTTTAAAGTTTTTATTTATCTACTGGCCTTTTATTTTTTCTTTCAACGGAAGAATGATCTCTCACCAACAATGGAAACACAAGGACAGAATAACTGACTGAAAAGAGATCTTTCGACGACAGGATTCTGCTTTTTCCTGGGCAGGTGGTGCATGAAACACAGGAGAACTCTCTAAATGTTTGCTGTTTCTTACGGACGGACTAATGGACACTCACTGTATATAAATGTTAAGACAAAAATCATGCCTGTATAGTATCAGATTGGTTGCAGAGAATATAATGAGGAATATTGTAAATTGCACTTTTATACAATAATAAATTAGATTCCTTATACTGTACAATTGTTAATATCCATACTATGTTTTATGAGGGATTATATTGGAACTTTGTAAGTGGTGTAAATATACAAATTTCCAACAACTGACAATTTTCAATTTTCAACATTGTCACTGGACTTTCTCTTACATTGAAGGATGGTGGAACTGCATTCCATTTAACTTGCTTTTAAATGTATCCAAAAGATTCAGACTATCATTAGGAAGACCACATAACAAGGCTCAATGTATTGCAGTTACTAATCATATCCAGTTATCCAGGATGGTGTGCTGGTGCCCATCTAGTCACTGGTGGTTCTCTGTAGCTCAGTTGGTAGAGCATGACGCTTTCAATGCCAGGGAAGTGGGTTTGATTCCCGGGACAACCCATACATAAATAACTTATGCCCCATGACTGTAAGTTGCTTTGGATAAAATCGCATATTAGATTATTACATATGAAGATGCGTACTATTTTTGCATGGGTGGAGCACGCCTCCTGCTGGTGGACGTTAAGAAGAAACTGCTATATGAGAAAACATACTGGTCCAAACATATCATTTCCAACACGCCTACGAGGGAACAAACAAGAGGTCAGACTCTGTATACGGCCAACATCCAGATTTTATTTTTCAGTCCGATTAATGTCTGATGGCAAAATTCACTTATTTTCCTTTATAGATAGAATCCCCTATTTTCTTATTTTTTTCTCCGACACGGTTATCATCAGACTGGGTAAAATACACCACAGAACATCACAGTGCATCGCACGGGTCATAATCTGTAGCCAGATTTGTGAATCCGATGCCATCTGCTTATCAAATGTATACTTCAATGGCATTGGATACATAGCACTAGTGTTACGGGACGAGACAGACCATGACAACATTTAATAAACCAAAATGATTTTACAACCACTGTTCATTACAAAGAAACGTACATACAGTCCAATTTATCACATGGCGAATGCAACTGAATTTTTCTGGAGACTTTTCTGAACATACTTCTCATTCTAAATGTTTTCTTAAAACACTTATTGTCACATATTAGTGTCAACGTCCCCTCCCTTTAATCCTCAACTGTTTGTTAGTGTTGTAAGGAGGGCCCATAGGACTGGTCAAAAGTAGTGCACTTTATAGGGAATAGGGTGCCATTTGGGATGCAAACATAGTTAAAAGTCCTGTGGCTATAGCAACATTGCAGAACAGTTCAGTTGAGTCTCCTCCATGACATTTGCTGAGACATGGCAAAGACAGATCCTACACACACACTTTTGTTCAATTTGGCTCACGTGTTCATTTGCATTTATTCTTTCAACGATCTTCTATTGTACAGAACCCACAAGCTCCGTACATCACTAGTTGACACACATAGGCAGCAGCAGCTAAGAATAATACTGTTGGCACATGCTCCTAGACTGGTCCCGGATAGATTCGTGCTCTTGTCAATCCCTTGGCATGACAATGAGTGACAAGAAGTTGGCCTGATAGCACAAACAGACTGGCACTCAAGCTTAAAATGCTTGCTCTAGTGCAGGACAATTCACAGATAGTTGTTACAGTATAATTGACAACTAATTACATACAGTAAGTAACTACCAATATAGTTAGTATGGGTCATTTCACTTCAGATGATAAAAATACACAATACAACATCAGTACGCTGCCTCTACAGTACATAGTAGCCTCGTGAAACCAGACCGACCGTTGCGCTCTCCTTTTATTTCACTAAAGTAAAACAATGTGAGCACGCAAAATCAGGCCGGTTTAACGAGGTTATCTACGTAGTACACACCTAGGAACATATAGCCCTAAAATCTTAATTTATCTACCCATTTCGCTAGCCAAGGTACCTTGCTACTCATGCGTTGTTCAGACTACCACACCAAAGATCTACTGACTGAGTGCTCGCCAGGGGTCTCCCTCCTGGGTACGACGTGGGCGGGGAGGCTCACAGGATGCTCTCGCGCTCCTCTCCGAAGGTGACAGTGTCGGAGGACACACTGGTGATCTCTGGGGGATCCCCGGGGTTCAGCCCCCGCTTCAGGTGCACCACGCGCACGTTCTCGTTGTGCGGCCCGGACTTGGTGGTGCCGGAACCCGGGGAGACGATGATCTCGCTGGTGGAGGAGGAGGTAGGGGTGGAGCAGGTAGTGTCGGTCGACCCCACCGGAGCACTCTGCCCTGGGCAACGCTGCTGCTGGGCATTGGTGTTATTGTTGAGGGTGGTGTTGCTGGGCGTGCGGTTCAGGTTGTAGCTCTTGGACGAGGGCCAGCTCTCTTCGGGGCTGCTGGCCAGCAGGCTGCACTGGTCCTCGGAGCAGATGGACATGCGGGCCACGGCCGGGTCCTGGAGACCACTCAGGCTGCTGGGCAGACCCCTCTTCCTGGCTGCCAGGCTCTGGCTCTCCTCCTGGTCCAGGTCGATGAGGTTGGCCCTTTCCAGCTGGGAAAGGTCGGCCTCCTCGTCCTGCAGAGAGTGGTTGGGGGAGCTCTCATTGGACCGCATGCCAGAGTCCGACGAATCCTTCTTATCCAGCATGGCATCGGAGAGATATTCTTTCCCCTTAGCCAGGGCCAGGGAGCTGCTGCAGGAGGATGCTTTGGTTTCACCGGGCTTCTTCCCGTCGCCCAGGAGAGGAGTGTCGGAGTTCTCTGAATCCTCGTCGTCGCTGGTCAACTTCTGGTAACGCAGCCCGCCGGTGGCCTTCAACTTGAGATCGGTGGCTCCCAGAAACAGGCCGCTCCCCCTGTCGCTGGATCCGGAGGCCTTGCGGCCCAGCAGGGTTTTGGAGGAGCCATGGGGGTCCTGCTTTTCATCTTCCTCTGTGATGGGGTCCAGGGCGGCTTCAGCGTTGGTGAAGTCTGGGGCGTCTACAGCGGGGGGCTTGGTGGTGCTCCTCTTGGCAGTAGCCTTGTCCTTGGTCTTATCTTCGGAGCTGGAGGAGGTCATGAACTGGTTGGGGTGGGGCTGGACGGGCTTCTCTCCCCCGCCTCCGCCCACCTCCAGCGTGGCCATCTGGGCGATGTACTCCTGGTAGGCGTTGCGGTACTCGGATTGCTGCTTTTCAGTCAGCTTGACGATGTCGTTGGACGACTCCGGGGAGTTGAGGCTGGACATGCTGGGGGTGCGGTGGGTCGGGGCCTGGGGAGAGGGGAGGTTATGGAACATTACATTTAATAGAGTAAGACATGGAAAGACTGAGGAGGGCCTAGATCTGTGGTCTAAGTATACACTACTGTTCAAAAGTTTTAGAACGCCTACTCATTCAAGGGTTTTTCTTTATTTTTACTATTTTCTACATTGTAGAATAATAGTGAAGACATCAAAGCTATGAAATAACATATATGGAATCATGTAGTAACCAAATAAGTGTTAAACAAATCTAAATATATATTATATTTGAGATTCTTCAAATAGCCACCCTTTGCCTTGATGACAGCTTCGCACACTCTTGGCATTCTTTCAACCAGCTTCATGAGGTAGTCACCTGGAATGCATTTCAATTAACAGGTGTGCCTTCTTAAAAGTTAATTTGTGGAATTTCTTTCCTTCTTAATGCATTTGAGCCAATCAGTTGTGTTGTGACAAGGTAGTGCGGGTATACAGAAGATAGCCCTATTTGGTAAAAGACCAAGTCCCTATTATGGTAAGAACAGCTCAAATAAGCAAAGAGAAACAACAGTCCATCATTACTTTAAGACATGAAGGTCAGTCAATATGGAAAATGTCAAGAACTTTGAAAGTTTCTTGAAGTGCAGTCTTCTTGGTTTGGGCTTAGTGGGACATTTGTTTTTCAACTGGACAATGACCCAACACACCTCCAGGCTGTGTAAGGGCTATTTGACCAAAAAGGAGAGTGATGGAGTGCTGCATCAGATGACCTGGCCTCCACACTCACCCGACCTCAACCAAATTGAGATGGTTTGGGATGAGTCGGACTGCATAGTGAAGGTAAAGCAGCCAAAATGTGCTCAGCATATGAGAACTCCTTCAAGACTGTTGGAAAAGCATTCCAGGTGAAGCTGGTTGAGAGAATGCCAAGAGTGTGCAAAGCTGTAAACAAGGCAAAGGGTGGCTATTTGAAGAATCTCAAATATATTTTGATTTGTTTAACACTTATTTGGTTATTACATGATTCCATATGTGTTATGTCATAGTTCCGATGTCTTCACTATTATTCTACAATGTAGAAAATAGTAAAAATAAAGAAAAACCCTTGATGAGTAGGTGTTCTAAAACTTTTGACCGGTAGCGTACATGAAGACAAATATGCTATCATTTGGTTTACATACAGGTCAGCGGCTTAAATTACGGTTATGTGCATATAGTTATTCAATACCAGTCTTTCTGTCAATGTAATATAATGATGCAATATAGACCTCTCTACAATGGAAAATACCACCAGTCACTCACCATCCATGTGTTGTTGCTGTGCCTGGGAGGCTCATCCAGTCCCACGTTGCTTAGCTCCTCAAAGCTCAGGTTGAAGCTGTACATCGGTGAGTTGGCGTCGAGGTTGGCGGCGCCAGCTTGGGGCGGGGCGACCTGGCGCCTCGGTTCCCCGTGGCCCGCCACACTGCTGCCCATCTCGCTGGGAGCCTCCTCATGAAGCACCTGGCTCTCCACATGACGCATCTCCAACACCTAGAAGAAGAAGATGTAGGAGGAGGACTACAGATGACTGGGTTTAGGGTGTCCAATCAAAAACACATATTTTGACCAATGGGTAAAATTATAACCCTTTAAGAAAACCAAACCTCATGTCTCTATAGTAATCTGTTAAAAAGTTATTGGAGTTTTTACTCTTGTAGAATGGCCAGAATTATGGTGACTAAATCAATGGAGGCCAGAGAATAAGTGTGGTCAAAAATCTGGAAAATTGCATCATGTCAGCTAGGCTGGATTCTGTGCAAGAATTAAGGCTACAGGCTACCTGACAGGCTCACTTTCCTGTTGAACTCGTTATCTTTTTTTATTGAATTGCAGGATATTAAACAATATAGAGGTAAGATCGATATTGATTTTGAAACATGACATGTAGTATTTTCATATTTTAGCATATGCTTTTCATATGTAATTGGAAATTCCTGTTATTTTTCAAATATTTCTCACAAAAACAAACGTATCGCTGTGAAATGTCAATGGAGCACTGAATTTACAGATGTAGGATCTTAATTTGACCTCTCTTTTGTTGCTGACAATTTTCCCGCACAGCCGGAAATGCAATCTTGTAGTGTACCCAAGGTTTAAAAAGACTTCTAAAGTTTGAAATTCCACTCTAAAATGTCAGACTTGATTTGCCCTAACGAAGAATGTATTAACCCCTACAAAAAAATGTAAATTAATTATGATCCACATAATAATTTACATTTCCTGTTGCTGCAAGATTATGTTCCTTCTGTAGCAAACTGGCTCAAATTAAGATCCTACATCTGTATAAGCTTTTTATTTTCAAAGCCTTTTACATTTAATTCAGCTCGTGTCATGCTAATTTTGCGTTTTGTGATCCGCAGAAACAACTTTGTAGACAACGACCACAAAATGTAAAAGTGACAAAAGTTGTTACGAGAAACCTGCACAGCTATGTCAACAGAGCTCGGTGCTTATCATTGGATGTATTAGGTACGAAATTCAACTCTTTGGATATAATGTTAATGATTTGTTAGAGAAAGACCCCACTGAACGATTCAGAACATGAATAATATTTCGCAATTTTATAACATAAGGAGGTGAAATTTCATCACCAAAGCGCATTTTGGGCAGAGTGTGTAGACACCCTACTGAGTTAAGAACCATACTGTAACAGCAGTGTCGACTGTTAAAGCGGATGGTAAATACACTACACAATAAAAAGAAACTGGTAAGAGCAAAGTTAGAGCCAAAGTACTCACAGTTCCTCTGAAGAGCTGCCAGTCTCCAAAGTTCATTTTCATCTCATTCTTCAGTTCATCGATGTTGCACTGGGTCAGAACTCTGCCGTTCACATTAGCCTGAGGGAGAGAAGCGTGAGGGAGAGATGAGGGAGAGATGGTTAATGGGGGGATGCCAGAAATACCCTCTCTCTCTCTCAAGCTCACCTTCTTGATGGTGGCTGTGTACTGGACCAGCATGCTCTGGTCGATGCCCTCGATCTGTTTGACGCGCTCACACACTGCGTCTGTGTTCATGGAGCTCAGGAGGATGACCGGGGTGGCCGACACCACAGAGGCAGAACCCTGACACACACACACACAATACACACAACCAGGTCCAGAACACATTGTCAATGACAGGATACAGCTGAAGGACAAAACCTGAGTGAATAGCTATTTGATGGACGTTAGAATTCTGAATACAATTTCTCCCTTTTCAAGTTATTATGTATCTCACTATTGTAGTATGCTCTGCCAGTCTGGGTAAAAATGGAATAACATAGAATGAAATAAAATAAGAGTTCCATGCTGAAACTCCGTTCAAACCTGCAAAGGTAAAGGCATGGTATAGGGGAGAGTAACATGAAGAGAACGTAGGCCACATAAACCCTTAGTAGGTACAGTATGAGAGAAATATAATATCTGATCTATAATGGGTTGTTGATGAGAGTGCCGTTATCCTAGGGTGAGTATGGCATGATACAGTATGGAGTATGGTACAGTATGGCAATGGGATGTAGACTATGGGTTATTAGAGGTTGTCACGGCATTAGGCCCAGACCAAACGTTGTCAGTGAGTGGATGAGAGAATAGTGTATGGTAAAACACCTTGGATGTTATCTGTGAGGAGGAAATGACATCACTTCCTGTTATCTGTAAAGTATTACTACTACTAGGTTACTCACAAAGGCAAGAGTTAGACCATAGAAATAGAATCACTATAACGGATATCCCCTCAGACCATTGAATTGACTTGAACGAGGATGTCCGTTCTAGTGATTCTATTTCTTTGAGTTAGATATGACACCACACACCTCACCAAAGATGAATGGAGAAAATATTACTGGTAAGTGATACACATCTAGTGCTAGATTGCTGTGATGCTAGTATGGATAGAATGCACACAGCAATAAAATGGTACATGACTATTATTTATTCAAACAGGTTAGTTTCAGGTCTTTATGAAACCACAGGCAATGCCACTGACTGAGTAGAAGGGCTGTCCTCATAGGACATGTCGACTTTGATGAGGTGGGAGTGTGTGAGGGTTTGTGGTAAGGAGAGGACTTTAGCTAATGTTTGAAACGCTTATAGAGACTGTAAAAGTGACTAAATCAAACATGTTACAAATCTACAATGTATCTTACAAGGTTCCAAAACGTGTAATTGTAAATAGGTCTTAAGCAGTATTGCAATATTAAGGACAGAAGCACTATGAGCAGATCAAATATTTCACTAGTCAGCGGCCTTGTAGTGTTCAGTATCTACATCAGTTAGCATCCTAACAAGAGAGCTGGAGCGTCGCAACAACAGTCCGTATTTTAGCTGCAACACTGGAAGCGTAGCTTTTGCAGCCACGAGAAGAACGCGAGACACTTTATCAAGTGTTCTTGGGCGTGAGCGGCATGTCAAATTCTTGAAAGTAGAACCGAGCAACACAAACTTCTCGCGGAGCCGCGCCGCTTACGCCCAGGTTTCATTGACATGAATGGGAGAGTCTCGTGCTCTGAAAAAGTTACTCGCCCAGTGTAGCACGCCTGTAACTCCCGGTTCCCATTTGAGAGAGTAGGCTAGAGTTCCAAAGGTGCATGCTAGGACTGTGGTCAGATCACTTCCGGAAGGGGTTAGTTTGTCGGTCTAGGTAGTAGGAGGGCAGCATTAGCGAAGGGAGTAAAAAGCCAGAGTTAGGGACAAAAATCAGATGATTTCAGTACCTGCTTCTTTTTCAAAGACGGTACCTTTAACGGCTTGGAGAGGAGGAGAGAGAATGAGAGGTGGCAAGAGAGAGGGAAAGGTGAGGAGGGAGTGGCATACAGCAGGTGTTCATCAGGGATGGATGTGGATAGAGAACATTAGGAAGAGATACAGCTGACGACATCATCGTTGTAGAGGAGAAAAAACATTAGGGAGGCAGACATCTTCAAGACAGGAAATAGAGAGAAAGAGAGAGAGATTAAGAGAGTGAATTGAGAGAGGGAGAGAAATAAAAAGCAAGAGTGGAGAGAGAGATAGAGACAGAAATACAAAGAAAGAGAGTGGAGCGAGAGAAAGGGGGCATGTCTTCATCATGAGGATGAGAAAAAAATTTGATATCTGCAGGGTTCAGTGGTTTTTAGGACAGTCTGATGCTGAGGTAGCAAGGTCATTGTGTTTCTGTGTTTGTGACGAAGAAAAAGAGCAGCATGTTTTTGTAAAAGAGAGATGTGTTTCTTGTGAAATTAACTTCTCTCTTAGAATCTACTCGCACAGACTTTGCTCATAACTTCTTTATTGAGGAAAAATGTACTTCCCACGACAGTGATATGCTGTCGTCTCACCTAGCTATCTTAAGATGAATGCACTAACTGTAAGTCACTATGGATAAGCTAAATGACAAAAGTGTGAAATGTAAAATCCGATCAGAATGTTCTGATGTTTAAACAATCTGAATCAGAAGGTTCAAGCAAGCATGTAGAAGCTAATTAAATGTACATGTTTATACATCCAGAGATGGCATTCTAGATGCACTACTTCTATCTATGCACTATGACGTACTGGCTAAGTCTAATACTTACGTGTCCACTGCTCGGATCCCGGGGAAAGCCACTTTTATGTGGGAATGGACGTGGTGGAGGTGCATGAACAGGGAAAGTGCCCACGTACTGGCGTGGCAGCTGGTAAACATGATGGGGGAAATATGGCTGGAGGGAGGGGGGGAATACCAGGGAGATAGGAAACACGTTTAACATGGGGTAAAATCAAATAAAAACAACACTTAAAGGTGTCTGATGATGAGATATGAGATACAGACTGAGGCAAATAGAATTCAATTAAAACAGGCAAATTAAATACATTCACAGCAAGTCAAATACACTGTATGTATGCATATAGTGACTTCAGAAAGTATTCACACCCCTTGACTTTTTCTACATGTTGTTGTTTTACAACCTGGATTTTGGGCCTACACACAATACAGCACAATGTCAAAGTGGAATTATTAAAAAATGAAAAGCTGAAATGTCGTGAGTCAATAAGTATTCAACCACATTGTCATGGCAAGCCAAAATAAGTTCAGGAGTAAAAATGTGCTTAACAAGGTTATATGGACTCTGTGTGCAATAATAGTGTTCAACATGTTTTTTTAATGACTACCAAATTTCTGTACCCCACACATACAAACATTTCAAACACAGGTTCAACCGCAAAGACCAGGGAGATTTTCCAATGACTCGCAAAGAAGGGCACCTCTTGGTAGATGGGTAAAAATTTTTAAAAAGCAGACATTGAATATCCCTTTGAGCATGGTGAAATTATTAATTACACTTTGGATGTTGTATCAATACACCCAGCCACTACAAAGATACAGGTGTCCTTCCTAACTCAGTTGCCGGAGAGGAAGGAAACTGCTCACGGATTTCACCATGAGGCGAATGGTGACTTTAACAGTTACAGAGTTTAATGGCTCTGATTAGAGAAAACTGAGAATGGATCAACAACATTGTAGTTACTCCACAATACTAACCTGACTGACAGAGTGAAAAGAAGGAAGCCTGTACAGAATAAAACTATTCAAAAACATTCATCCTGTTTGCATTAAGGCACTAAAGTAAAACTGAGACAGACTCATCCATTGCTTAAAAATATTACATGTTTGCATCAAGGCACTAAAGTAATACTGCAAAAAAAATTGAAAAATGAACTTTATGCCCTAAATATAAAGCGTTATGTTTACGGCAAATTCAATACAACACATCACTTGAGTACCACTCTTAATATTTTCAAGCATGGTGGTGGCTGCATGGATGGCTGCATGGGTATGCTTGTCATCAGCAAGGACTAGAGAGTTTTGTTTAGGATAAAAAGATACAGATTAGAGCTGAGCCCAGGCAAAATCATAGAGGAAAACCTTGTTCAGTCTGCTTTCCAACAGACACTGGGAGACAAATTTACCACTCAACAGGACAATAACCTAAAACGCAAGACCAAATATAAACTGAAGTTGCTTACAAAGACAACATTGAATGTTCGTCCTAGTTACAGTTCGGCTCGAAAATCTATGGCAAGACTTGAAAATGGCTGTCTAGCAATGCTCAACAACTTGACAGAGCTTGAATATTTTTTTTTAAGAATAATGTGCAAATATTGTACAATCCAGGTGGGCGAAGCCCTGTTTTTGTTTTTTTGTTACTTTTACTCCTTTTTCTCCCCAATTTTGTGGTATCCAATTGGTAGTTACACTCTTGTCTCATCGCTGCAACTCCCGTACAGACTCGGGAGAGGCGAAGGTCGAGAGCCGTGCGTCCTCTGAAACACAACTGCTTCTTCCTCTGAAACACAACAAGCCGCACTGCTTCTTGACACAATGCCCAATTAACCCGGAAGTCAGCCACATCAATGTGTCGGAAAAGACCATACACCTGGCGACCGTGTCAGCGTGCATTGTGCCCGGCCAGCCACAGGAGTAGCTTGTGCGCGATGGGATAAGGACATCCCTGCCGACCCAACCCTCCCCTAACCCGGACGACGCTGGGCCAATTGTGCGCCGCATGGGTCTCCCGGTCGCGGCCGGCTGCGACAGAGCCTGGACTCTAACCCAGAATCTCTAGTGGCACAGCTAGGACTGCGATGCAGTGTCTTAGACCGCTGCGCCACGAGACTTACCCAAAAAGACGTACAGCTGTAATCGCTGCCAATGGTGATTCTAACATGTATTACTCAGAGATATTTCTGTATTTCATTTTCAATACATTTGCAAAATTTCTAAAAACATGTTTTCACTTTGTCATTATTGGGGTACTGTGTGTAGATGGGTGAGAGAAAATACATATATTTAATTTATTTTGAATTCAGGCTGTAACACAACAAAATGTGGAATAAGTCAAGGGGTATGAATACTTCCTGAAGGCACCGTGTGTATGTTACATTACAGATAACTGAAACATTACAAAACTGTAAATAACATGACAGCTCTGTAAATGATATACCAAAAGTGTCCCGCAAAGTGAGAAGGAGGACGATAACATAAAAATGATTGGAAGGGTGGTGGGCAATGTAGGCAAAGTCATAGGGTTGAGGTTCGAAGCTGTTTGAATGAATGATGTCTGTTTGAATGAATGATGTCTGTTTGAATGAATGATGTCTTTGAATGAATGATGTCTTTGAATGAATGATGTCTTTGAATGAATGATGTCTTTGAATGAATGATGTCTGTTTGAATGATGTCTGTGAGTATAACAGAACTCATATGGCAGGCAAAAACCTGAGAAAAAATCCAACCAGGAAGTGGGAAATCTGAGGTTTGTAGTGTTTCAACTCTTTGCCTATCCAAGATACAGTGGAAATGGGGTCATGTTGCACTTCCTAAAACTTCCACTAGATGTCATCAGTCTATAGAACCTTGTTTGATGCTTCTACTATAAAGGAGGGGGGAATGAGAGGGAATTGAGTCAGAGGTCTGGCAGAGTGCCAGGACCTGGTCATGCGCATTCACATGAGAGGTAGCTTGCGTTTCATAGCATTTCCGAAGACAAAGGAATTCTCCGGTTGGAACATTATTGAAGATTTATGATAAAAACATCCTAAAGATTGATTCTATACTTAGTTTGACATTTTTCTACGGACTGTAATATGACTTTTCGTCTGAATTTTCGCCTGGACCTGCCAGCGCATCGTCAGTTTGGATTGTGTACTAAACGCGCGAACAAAAGGAGGTGTTTGGACATAAATGATGGACTTTATGGAACAAATCAAACATTTATTGTGGACCTGGGATTCCTGGGAGTGCATTCTGATGAAGATCATCAAAGGTAAGTAAATATTTATAATGCTATTTCTGACTTATGTTGACTCCAACATGGCGGATATCTCTTTGGGTTGATTGGGCTCTGAGCGCTGTACTCAGATAATTGCATGGTGTGCTTTTTCGGTAAAGCTTTTTTGAAATCTGATACAGCGGTTGCATTAAGGAGAAGTTTATCTAAAGTTCCATGCATAACACATGTATTTTCATCAACATTTATAATGAGTATATCTGTAAATTGATGTGGCTCTCTGCAACATTTTGGAAGCAAAACATTACTGAACGTAACGCGCCAATGTAAACTGAGATTTTTGGATATAAATATGAACTTTATCGAACAAAACATACATGTATTGTGTAACATGAAGTCCTATGAGTGTCATCTGATGAAGATCATCAAAGGTTAGTGATTAATTTTATCTCTATTTATGCTTTTTGTGACTCCTCTCTTTGGCTGGAAAAATGGCTGTGTTTTTCTGTGGCTATGTACTGACCTAACATAATCGTTTGGTGTGCTTTCGTCGTAAAGCCTTTTTGAAATCTCACAACAAGTGTAGCTTTAATATGGTGTATTGCATGTGTGATTTCATGAAAGTTAAATTTTTATTTATTTGTCATTTATTTGAATGTGGCGCTCTGCATTGTCACTGGATGTTGGCCATGCGGGACGCTAGCGTCCCACATATCCCAGAGAGGTTTTAATAGGGCGTTGGGCCCACACGAGCGAGAATAGCTTCAATGCACCTTGGCATAGATTCTACAAGTGTCTGGAACTCTATCGGGGGGATGCGACACCATTCTTCCACAAGAAACTCGGCGATGATTTAGCAGCAGGGGAAACACTGGACACGATATAGGCCTAGAGTCAGAGTCTACAACTGAAGCTTTGGTCATTCCGTTTGGAACCAGGCCCTTCTCAGAGTCCTGGAAATGAAAGGACCATGATGTTGACGACATGGTGGTGATTGCCTATACACTCACCCTGTTGTAGAAGGGGTGCTGGGGGCCAGCTATGCCACTGTAGTAGCTGCTGTGTGGCGGTGGGGACACCACCCCTGGCGGGTTGAAGGGCCCGTTGAAGGAGGGGGAGTAGGCGGACATGCCTGACTGCTGGCTGTAGACGGAGGTAGGACGGGGAGAGGCCTCCTGCAAGGGCAGGCTGGGATAGGGCACCGCTCCGATGCTCATCTGCTCCCTGGCAGCACGAACGTCTGGGGGGGAGAAGAGGGAAAGATTAGGCAAAGAGAAATGTGAAATTAAAACTAGTAAAAAAAAAAAAGTTATTTAACTCTTCCGGTCTCTTTCAGAAATACATCCAAAAGTCAACTGCTGTATTCAGGTTGCCTACGTCATGTCTACAAACAATTGTGTAGAACTCAAATTATTTGACACACAGACACAGCTAGCTAGGCTCCCCTTCACCTGTGGCATGCATGTCAGAGAGAGAGAGGGAAAGAGGGACGCAGACAGAAAACATTTTTATAAAACTCAGATGTTGTAAATCGACTAATAAGTACATTTGCAAAGTAGTTTTATTACTTATGAACAGGCTTACATCTGAAATGCACTGAAAACAAATCTGAAACAAACTATAGTACCTCTATGACTCTCACTCACCTGCGATGATCTCTCGTAGTTTGGGGTCGAGGTTGACGGTGCAGGGTAGGAAAGTTTTCATGTCGCGCGAGTTGAGGACCGGGGTACGGGAGGAGAGGAACACCTCGAAGCTACGCACATCCCCGTCAATCTCCAACAGGGGCTCCACATCTTTAGTGGTGGGAATGTTTTTGGAGATCCTAAAAACACCAGAGATAAACATTGAAAAAGCCATTACAAACCCATGTTGGTAAGATTGAGGTCATGTGATAACAGATGAGGAAAGAGCTATAGCTATTCTAAACTGAAAGGCTGCTTCTTTTGTTTGGCATACTTTTATGTGGCTTACCCACAAAATACTTAGATACAAAAAAATGTAGGTACGGGAAGGAGGTTACAGGAAATTAAATTGCAATGAGGAAAATCATATCATTTTCAAAATAAGAAAAAATAAGAATTATGTGAGCTTCATGGATAAGACAGACATAAAATAGTATTTCAAGTGACAATGAAGGAAGTTTGAATCATTCAGGGGAACATTTTTTTAATGGAATATACAGTTGAAGTCAGAAGTTTACATACACTTAGGTTGGAGTCATTAAAACTTGTTTTTCAACCACTCCACAAATTTCTTGTTTACAAACTATAGTTTTGGTCAGTTAGGACATCTACTTTGTGCATGACACAAGTCATTTTTCCAACAATTGTTTACAGACAGATTATTTCACTTATAACTCAGTGTATCACAATGCCAGTGGGTCAGAAGTTTACATACACTAAGTTGACTGTACCTTTAAACAGCTCGGAAAATTCCAGAAAATTATGTCATGGCTTTAGAAACTTCTGATAGGCTAATTGACATCATTTGAGCCAATTGGAGGTGTACCTGTGGATGCATTTCAAGGCTTACCTTTGAACTCTGTGACTCTTTGCTTGACATCATGGGAAAATCAAAAGAAATCAGCCAAGACCTCAGAAAAAAATTTGTACACCTCCACAAGTCTGGTTCATCCTTGGGAGCAATTTCCAAACGCCTGAAGGTACCACATTCATCATTACAAACAATAGTACGCAAGTATAAACACCATGGGACCACGCACCCATCCTACCGCTAGAGATGAACGCACTTTGGTGCGAAAAGTGCAAATCAATCCCAGAACAACAGCAAAGGACCTTGTGAAGATGCTGGAGGAAACAGGTACAAAAGTATATATATCCACAGTAAAACAAGTCCTACAATTTAAAGGCAATGCTACCAAATACTAATTGAGTGTATGTAAACTTCTGACCCACTGGGAATGTGATGAAAGAAATAAAAGCTGGGGAAAATCCTTCTCTCTACTATTTTTCCCACATTTCACATTCTTAAAATAAAGTGGCGATTCTAACTGACCTAAAACAGGGAATTTTTACTAACTACTTAAATGTCAGGAATTGTGAAAAACTGTATTTGGATAAGGTGTATGTAAACTTCCGACTTCAACTGTACATCATTATTTATTCTCGGGAGCACCGTAAAAAAAATAAAAAAAACACTAAATGTAATTTTGCAGTGACTAAGCTTTTGTCTGATGGGTAATTTAAATGAAACTACAATAATCCAACCAATTGGACGCAATTCTAATGATGATTCAACCAATTAAACGAAACCTTTTTGCACATTTTCAAAACAGATCTTTCTAATTTAAAACAAAACCCTCTCTCATGCAACTTAAGACATGTGTTTCAAGAAGATCTTAGTTTTGGGGGGATTTGGAGAGGGGGTTGGGGACCTACAACACAGTACCTCTGGTAGATGGTCTTGAGGGTGACTTAGCGTTAGGGGGTAGAGGGGGACTACAGTACACTACCTTTCCTAGATGGTCTTGGGTGTAGTTTTAAAGGACAACATTACCTCTCATAGATGGTCTTGAGGGCGGCCTGGTCAGGAATGCCGTCCGTCTCCTCCAGGAATAGGATGAGCCAGGAGGTCCTGTAGGGCCACGTCTCAGTAAGGTTGATCCACGACGCCAGACGGTCCCAGTTGAACGTGATCTGATTGGCCCTTAGCAGACGACCTGTAGACAAACAGAACAGCATTGTGCCAGTCATCCTGGAGAAAACAAACAGTCTTTCCTCCACAATATGTTATTCACAATCATCTGTCCATTAATCATTTTCTAGATGGTCAATTGTGGTTTATGTAGTAAACCCAGTGACAAACATGGGGGTAGCTACTGTGTGTGTGTGTGTGTGTGTGTGTGTGTGTGTGTGTGTGTGTGTGTGTGTGTGTGTGTGTGTGTGTGTGTGTGTGTGTGTGTGTGCACGCGTCTGTCTGCCTGCATGACTCTGTGTGTGTTTGTGTCTAACTGTGTGTGCGTGCGTGTGTGACCCACCTGTGACAGAGACTATGTTGAGCAGCCTCCTCATGGTCTGGGGACTGATGTCACTGAACCAGTCCTCTGTCACCAGCAGCTTGCTCAGGTCAAAGGACATCTGCCGCGTCACCGTCCTCTGCATCTGCCTGCGCCGGTATGTGTCCTATACACAGACAGAGAAACCATATATTAACTTTGTTTAAAAGTCGATTTTGGGCACGAAAAAAGGTCCAACTCAGCTCCTTTCTCAAAATTCTAACAGAAATGGGGCGTGCCTTTGGTGGTTCATCGATGTGTCATTCTGGTAATGTGTGCCGCGACCGACGTAGCTAGTTAAGCTAGTTATTTAGCCAAGCTAGCCACTTTAGCTAGTCACTAACTCCTTAAGTGTGTGTGTTGACGTCATTTCACAGGATTTGTTTTTGGACGGAATCTGTAGAGATCGTTAAGAAATGGCACTTCTGTAGCCAAATATCTTATTCATCCATTTGTTTTTGTTTTTAAGCATTAAATTACCTGGTATGATGGTGATCATCAATCTGATCTTTATTGACCACAGAGATTCAGGACACCCGTTCAACACCCCATCTGAAAGACGGCACCCTACAGAGGGCAATGTCCCCAATCCCTGCCTTGGGGCATTGGGAGCTTTTTTTCAGACCAGAGGAAAGAGCTATGGGATTGGTCCTGGATGCGTCCCAAATGTCACCCTATCTCCTTTATAGTGCACTACTTATGACCAGAAAACAAAATGTCTCTGGTAAAAAGAAGTGCACTACAAAGGGAATAGAATCAAAGCACCTGCATATGACTGAATTTCCATGTGTAGATAGATGTGCGGTTATTATGTTTATTTAAACATGCCCGATCTGAATGATTTTGATGATACTATTGGTGGTGGTGTTGACCCATATGCCAGTCCACTTCGGAAATCCACCAGGCCACACACAAACACGCACGGCAAGAAGTGCACCAGCAGAAACGGTCACCCTGATGCTAGCTCCAAGTCAACATTGCAGTTTGCTGTTTACTCTTGCGTCCTTTTTTACTTTATTTGCTCAGGACGTTTCTGGGATTTCTATGACAGACATCGACTTTCCAGAACCGTACACTTCTTTTTTTTTGTTCTCCAGAAGCAGTCCCATTCATTCCCGGGAGCCCTACCAAAAGGACAACGACGGAGGCGAGGAAGGAGAGCTGGACGTTCTAGTCAGACTAAGGAGGGCAAATCATCCACCGTTTCCTAGTATTCTACTAGCAAATGCAAAGTCTCTGGACAATAAGGTAGACAAGCTCAGGGCAAGGATTTCCCATCAACGGGACACGAGAGACAATAACGTAATACATCTGACTGAAACATGGCTCTCGGATTCCGTGCTGAATCCAGCTATCCAGCCGGCTGAGTTTTCCCTACATTGCGGGGACAGGTCGAAGGAATTATCCAGGAAAAGTAAAGGAGAAGGGGATTGCTTCATCATCAACAACACAATGGTGTGACTGTGGTAATGTACAAACCTTACGACTTTTTGTTCTCCCGATCTGGAATATCTCACGACTAAATGTCGACCCCAAAATACTAACCCTTGCTGTCTCCCTGCACAGACCTGCACCTTTGAGACTATTTGCACCTTAGACTCTCCAAACATTCAACCCCTACACACAAACACCCATAAACACACCCACCCACCCACCCACCCACACACACAGCTGTTCTACTATATACTATTAATTAATCTGTGCGACCAAGACACTACTTTATATTTGTACAGTCATACTTATAGCACATTCATTATCTATACTGTATACCATATTGTGTACATAGAAGGCTGTTACAATGCATACTACCTCCTTCTTTTACTATTGTAATTATTGATATTATTGATTATTGTACTGCAATGTTGAGGCAGCTAGCACACAAGCATTTCACTGTACCTTTTATCCCTGCTGTAAACTGTGTACGTGACAAATAAAATGAGATTTGGATTTGACACACACACACACTCTTCTCTCTCTTACCCTGCGGTTTAGGGTGGTCTTGCTGCCAAACTTTGTCATCTCTCCGATGCTGTGCTGGGATAGCTTCCTGTCCAGCTCCTCATGCCAGCCTACAGACAGAGACAGGAAAGATGTAGATGAGAAATCAGAGCTAATAACAGATCAATCATTTGACACATTCAGTCATAGTCCC
Source organism: Salvelinus namaycush (assembly GCF_016432855.1). NCBI lineage: Eukaryota > Metazoa > Chordata > Actinopteri > Salmoniformes > Salmonidae > Salvelinus > Salvelinus namaycush. The sequence continues at coordinate 5,305,909 of NC_052330.1, forward strand.
GATTTGGGAGCTACAGTTGTGTGAAATGGGAGTCACAGTTGTGTGAAATGGGAGTCACAGTTGTGTGAAATGGGAGTCACAGTTGTGTGAAATGGGAGTCATTTAGGATTTGCAGGTGGCTGTATGTGTTCAGTGTCTGGATGAATGTGAATGAGCGCGTGTGCGCGAGTCATGTGTGGCTGTGCAAGTCCATCTTTACCGTCTGAGTGGTACGGATTACCGTCTGAGTTGCTGGTGTCTCCGTTAGCAGGCGCTGCCACACACATCTTCCTGGCGCTACTCAACCCCCGGCTGTTGAGGAAGACGGGCAGGTGGACGATGTTCCTCATGTAGTCATGGCCGTTGATGTTGGAGTCCCTGAGCACGCTGTTCAGGTTCTGGTTGATGGCCTTGATGATGATGTGGGGGTCGCTGGCGAAGATGGAGATGAAGGGGCCTTTGGAAAACAGCACCCTCACCTGGTGAAGCAGGGAGAAACAAGGTACATATGGTGAGGTGTGTGGGGAAAGAAAGGTGTGTGTGTGTTTAATTATCCTTGTGGGTACCAGAAGTCCTCACAAGGATAGTAAAACAAGGAAAATTCAGACAAGTGGGGACATTTTGCCAAACCCCACAAGGAAAAATGCTATTTTAGGCTTAGGGGTTAGGTTTAGGGTTACAATTAGGGATAAGAGATAGTGTTAGGTATAGTTTTAGGGTTAGGAGCTAAGGTTAGGTTTAGGGTTACAGTTAGGGCTAGGAGTTAGGGGTATGTAAAGTTTTAGGGTTAGGAGTTAAGGTTAGGTTTAGGGTTAAGGAAAATAGGGGTTAGGGGTTAGGGAAAATATCATTTTGGAAGGGAATCAATTTGGTCCCCATAAGGATAGCATTACAAAGCCATGTGTGTGTGTCTCTGTGTGTGTTAGGGTATGTGTAGCATATTCTTGTTTTTCTATTCTAAAACCTTTTCCACAGCAGTCAGCTCATAACTCCATTATCTAAATGTGCAAGACATTGCAATATTATATTTGTGACTGCTATCAAAGTCTCGCAAATTGCTCTAATCAATGAGGGATGTTGCTTCTGACTACAAAGACATCTTACATAAAATATCCATTATTTCCTTTGACCAAAGATTGTATTTGTAAACAAGAAGCAGCAAGTTTAGATCTTCAAATAAATTGATCAGATTACAGAAAATTGCATTACTGTAAATAATAATAAAAATCATGACAGCTTCTGGAATCTTTGAGTGATGTATGTGTGTTTCTATTATTGGGACAGATCGAAATAATTCCATTTGCAGACAAAAGCCCCACACAAGGTGAGGAGTTGGGGAACATATCAAATGTTACTGTTCGAGGTTATACATTTTGGGCTATTTAAGATGGGCATATGAGCTACCCAAGTTTATCAGCAGTAATTGTTTGCACATTTGCAATGAGAATCAACGTGTTTACACGGCGGGAAACGCAGAAGGACTTTCTTCTTTGCTATGATCAGCTCGTAATTTTTTTTTTACTAATAGGATTACATTCATGACAATTTAGCCCATGGAGTGAAACTCCCGGACAGTGCTCCTGAGTAGGGCTGTTGAGGTGACTATTACCGCCACACCAGTCATGAGCATTGACCGCAGTAAAATTCCACGTGGCCGCTAAGTCACAGTAATCTCCTTTTATGCACTCTGGACATGCTTTGGCAGTACCCAACTCACTAACGACGACCAGGTCCTAATGGCCTGGTACTCAGGACTTTACTGTCCCTCTAGCCACTCTGACATCAATGCAAATGAAAATCATATCAAAACACACATCATCAAAGCAGTAGGCCTATAGTACTTTTAAAACTCACCTCACTGTGATGATCAATTAGAACAAAGAAGTTCAACAGCAGGTTGAAACAGTGTAAAACATGGTTGTTGTGGATGTCGTTTCATAGCTACACAGAACGTCTCACCACCATGCGTTTCCATCTCCTCTCTCTCCTTTACTCCTTTCTCAAGCACACAGACGGGCTGTCAACAGTTTAGTGAAATGTATTTAATTGCAAAAACATGTTACTGTAGATGCTCCCACACAGACTTGACTTGGTTTCTGTTGATGGAATTTATATGTTTAAATGAATGCTTAGAATATTTCACCCTGAAACCATATAAAGGGCAGTGAAATTGATCAGAATCATAAAATTATAATAAATGATGTATGTAGTTTTAGTCAGAATGAGGGTAAAACAATATAACAATATGTCTCTAAAGTGTCTTAAACACAGACTGTCTGAGTCGGTGCCGACCTTGGCTAGGAGACACTGAGAGATTTGGGAAAGTACAGGGAGTGCTTCTCAAGGTTCCTAATCTTTGTCGGCTGGGTAGTGGGACAGTGTGTGCGTAGGATACCTAATGTTTGTGTGTGAAAGTATGTGCGTAAGAAGCCAGTATAAAATTAATGGTTTTGTACAACTAACCAGCGCTCTCGTAAATAAAACCTTCTGACTATCGTAGCTGGGACTCCTCGTCTGTTTCATTTCAACCAGTATCTTACAAATTCTGGGTCGCAGACTGAGTAGTTAATTGAATTGGGTTTATGAACATCGAGAACATAATTCTCGTAACAGTTTCCCATATTAAGTACTGGGTAGCTGCAGGACCAAGGTTGGAGAGCCCATGGCATACAGAGTTTGGGCGGAATATCACCTGTTGGGGCAGCGAAAGCATGCTCCTCAAACAGTGGTTGATGCATGGAGGGAAGTAAGTGTTCTTATATTTATTTCTCAGCTGCTCATATTAAGCACATGCTGCGCTATAAAACCCAAGTAGCCTACGAAACAGACCGGCGGGAAAGCGGGTGGCCTCCATTCGCTATTGGAGTGCATACAGAGGACATGTCTTTTTTCCCCCCTGCCCCTGTTCCTGCCCATTTGATAACGGGCCATTCTAAATCAAAACTCATTTGACATATTAGTAAAGACGAGATTAAATTGAGAATAGTCTGACGGGTGAGAATATGATCACTTGATGAGAGAACAACTGTGCAGCCAGAGGCAAGGGACGGGGCGCAAAGCTTTTTTTGCTACTTTCTCAAATCATCAATCGTCTATAGTCGCATCACGCAGCCCATATATGTTTCGATTCCTAAGGCATTCTAAGGTTTGTGTCATTCACAACTAAAGTTGCCACAACTAAAAATGTTGCATATAGGACCTGTTTCAAATGATCACTTACACATTCAACACAGCCACTTCATAAGCATCTGTAATGGGAAAAATACCCTTTTTATTTTTTCAATTATATTCTTCTTACTATAAAATCATCTAAAATAAAATGGCACAGGACTTATAAGCATATATTGTCAGCTAAATGAACTAGCCCACAGCCAGCATGGAGCATTGCCAGATAACATAGGCCTACAGTAGTCAACCTCATCTTCAGTTCTTCTGAAATACATTTTCTTCATATCATGTTTCTTTAGACCTGACTAAAATAAATAATGTATTTATTGTGATGGTATATATTACATTTGACTTTTTAAAATGTAGATGTTTCAAAGCGATTCAGCGGCTTGTATGTGTAGAGGCCCGGAGATGCTAAAGGAGTTTATGTTAAATAACGGTCAATTACCGTGAGACTGGCAGTCTTTTGCTTGACAATAACCGGCTGACAACATTTCATGACCGCCACAGCCACAGCCCTACTCCTGAGTAGCACAATTTCATTCCATATTGCCCATTTTATTTTGACCTGTCCTGTTTTTAGGATATGGTGTTTGTTAACATGTCATATTCAAATCGAAGTGCATTTTTATTTGATAGGGCACGCCCTTTTGGTTATTTGTCATAAATATGGTCTCAAGTCTATAGGCTACAGAAAAACCACATAGGCTACTACTCTTTCTACTATAGGATACATCACTTGAGCGTTGGTAGACTGCCACAGCACTGCGTCTCTCCAACAGTACCCTAGAGAGGCACGCTGGGCACGCACAAGATAAATATTTTGCGGCCCTGACTTTGGCAAAGTGGGCACTGCTTAACAAGGTGCGGCATCAGCCCTCACCTAAATGGCCCATATGCCACTGGGAGAGAGACGTTTTCATTGTTTTGGGAAGTTATGTGAAGCGGTATGTGTTGTCGGAGGTGCATCTTGGTTAGTTCGATGCCGCCCTCGTCGACCTGCCGTCTAAGTGGCCGCCTAATCCTGCCTAATGGGCGAGCCGGCCCTGTGCGTGTGGGGTGCTCGCTGCATGTGTGTGTGCGTGTGTCTGTGAAGGGACCTCAGTTCAACACCTGGCAACCCCGTCTGTCACGTCTGCTCCCGCCCTTCCCTCCCCAGCATTGCGCACTCCTGCCATCATCATTACGCACACATGCCTTTCCCCAGTCACGGGCATCAGCGATTATTGGACTCACCTGGACTCAATCACCTCTGTCATTACCTCCCCTGTATCTGTCTGGTTCCCCGCTCTGTTCCCTGCTTCTGCATTGATTGTCATTTGTCCATGTTAACCCGTGTGCTGATGCTGTTCCTGTCTTGTTCTGTCTGTTCCCGATTTAAATGTTTGACTCCCCATACCTGCTTCTCATCTCCGGCGTCGGTTCTTACACCGTCGAGTGGTTTGAATCTCTTGGTTGGGGCTACCACTCAAATATATACACTACATTGCCAAAAGTATATGGACACCTGCTTGTCGAACATCTCATTCCAAAATCATGGACATTAATATGGAGTTGGTCCCCCCTTGAATGCTATAACAGCCTCCACTCTTCTGGGAAGGCTTTTTCACTAGATGTTGGAACATTACTGCAGGGACTTGCTTCCATTCAGCCACAAGAGCATTAGTGAGGTCGGGCACTGATGTTGGGCGATTAGGCCTGGCTCGCAGTCAGCGTTCCAATTCATCCCAAAGGTGTTCAATGTGGTTGAGATCAGGGCTCTGTGCAGGCCAGTCATGTTCTTCCACACCGATCTAGCCATGGATCTCGCTTTCTGCACGGGGGCATTGTCATGCTGAAACATGAAAGGGCCTTACCCAAACTTGTTCCACAAAGTTGGAAGCACAGAATCGTCTAGAAAGTAATTGTATGCTGTAGCGTTAACATTTCCCTTCACTGGAACTAAGGGGCCTACCCCGAACCATGAAAAACCATTATTCCTCCTCCACCAAACTTTAAAGTAGGCTCTATGCATTAGGGCAGGTAGCGTTGTCCTGGCATCCGCCAAACACAGATTCGTCCGTCGGACTGCCAGATGGTGAAGCGTTCCCACTCCAGAGTCCAATGTCGGCAAGCTTTACACCACTCCAGACGACGCTTGGCTTTGCGCATGGTGGTCTTAGGCTTGTGTGCAGCTGCTCGGACATGGAAACCCATTTCATGAATCCACTAATTTGAAGAGATGTCCACATACTTTTGTAGTGTAGTTGTTTCTATTCTATTCTAAAACCATTTCCTCTACAGCTCAGTCAGCTAATAACTCCATTATTCCAATGAACAAAAGACATTGAAATATTACATTTTGTGACCGCTATCAAATGTCTAGATATATTACTCTAAACATTTGAGTGATGTTGGTTATTCCGTTACAAAGACATCTTACATAGAAGACCCATTTTTTCCCCAGATCAAAGATTTCATTAGTTAACAAGAAGCAGCGAGTTCAGATGGCCTTGCTCCCTCTAATAAATTGATCAGATTAAAGACAATTGTATTACTGACAGCTTCTGGAATCTTTATGACTGATGTATGACTATGGTGTTGTTTGCTCTCTTGGGAGAGATTGTTTTCGGAAATAACTCAAAAGGTTGCACAAGGGTAAGATGTTCATAAAAGTTACTGCTCAGAGTGATACGGTATACCCTATCACCCTGTGACTGTGTGTGTGTCTCTTACCGTATCCAGCATCTGCAGTACTTTGTCCTGTTCACAGGAGTCCAGGCCGTCTATGATGACAGCCAGTCGCGTCTGGTTCTGAGTGAAGCCATCGATGGTCTTAGCCATCCTCGCCATCAGCTCCACCTCATTCTTCAACACCTGAGGATGGAAGAGAGAGAGGTACAGCGAGATATAAAAGATATGTAGAGACAGGTTGCAGGTATGTGTGTATGTTTGTTTTTGTGTGTGCGTGCATGTGTGGCTGTTTGCAGTGCACCCTACCTTCATGAAGCCCTCGCTCTTGAGCTTGTGCATCTTGTTGGCGGCGCTGTGCAGCCTCTTCCTCTGGGAGTTTAGCACCGAGTCGGCCACCTGCCACCAGGTCCGGCAGTTGAGCACCAGCGCCAGGCCCACCACGCTGGCCATGGCGATCAGCACGGCGTTCACCGTCTGGTTGGCAACGTCCACCTTTATGCATTTTGAAATTGTCTTATTCATTCAACATTGGTGAAGAAATTCAGACTTTTTAATCACATCGGTTTCAGAACCTGCAATACTGCTAAAAGGCCAATAAGCTAGACTAATAAAGGAAACCTTGAAGACGGCGAGGAGGGCCATGCCGGTGATCAGGCAGCCCAGGATGAAGACGAAGATGACGAAGGAGGGAACGCAGCATGTCTTCTTCCACTTCTTCTTCCCTAATAATACATTTTGAATGACAATCAGAACAGAAATGCGTATTTTTGCTGCCTACGATCAATTTATCATGAAAACATAGATAACAGTAGGTATAAAGTATTCCGTGGGCATACAAATATTTTGAAACAGGAAGTAGGCTACTAACTAAGCTTGTTCAATAAGAACATTCATTCGTATTGTCTGTTGGACGTTTGCAAGCCTTTGTTGTTAGTTCCTACTGAAAACTGTGTATTAACGAATGCAGTGACTGATAGTGCCTCAAAGTAGTGGCAACAGTAGAACACATTTGCCCAAGGGGATTCAATAAAGTAAACTGAATTGACTAGTCTGTCCTCCTCTGGTCCTTACCATGTGACTCCTCCGTCTTGAAGACCCTGAAAAGGCGGCTGGCCATGAAGCCAAACTCCCTCTCACAGGCATCAGACAGGGTGGCTATCATCTCTGCCAGGCTGGTCTCTCCTCCCACACTGGACAGACGGTTGTAGTCCGTGAACAGGAACCTGCAGGGATACAACAGTAGAGGGAGAGGAGTGGACATATTAAATCATTGGTCACACACAAACTACAACTTAGAACGGCTATATATGGAATTCATAAAGTCTCCATGAGCGCTACATAAATAATATGCAAATAATTAACAAATCAAGGCATATAATGAAGTGATGTAAAGAAGTTCATTACATCCAGGACTGATGTGTTAAATACGGCATGTGATTGAAGTTTAGATTTCTGGCTTTGCAAAGAGGGATTTGATAGTGATTTTGGGTGGGTGAGGAGGGGTGTGTGTACCAGATGGGCAGAGAACAGGTGGTCTGTGTGTGTGTGTATGTGTGTGCGTGCGTGCGGTTGCGTGTGTATGTGTGTGTTATACCTGACGGGAAGTGCGCGAGTGGTCTGTTCGGGCAGGTCAGGGGGGTTGACGAACATCAGTTTGAGCAGCAGCTCCAGGTAGCCAATGTGTCGTGCCAGACGGGTACTGATCACCCATGCCCAGTTCCAGTTCTCCCCCTCACGACGACTGCCAAAGTACACCACCACTACAGAGCGAGGGAAACAGTTATCTCCTAACTGGATCATTAACAGCCACCACCACTACAGGCCAAATGAAGACAGCCAGAGTTTTAAAAAACTGTTCCTGTGTCATTAAAGGGGTTTGGAAAAGCCAGTCAGTATAGTGCATAGGCTGTGTGTTAATATACTGTTTATTCAAGCATTAAATCCAGTAAAAAGTATGAATCCTTTTTCGAATCTCCCTGATATCGCTAACTGCGTTGTTACCAGAGGTCACTACATTATTGTTACTGGTATAATACTGCCCTCTAGTGTGGCACTTGAAAATAACTTAATACTATTGGACTGCATACAAAATGGAGGACAAAGTGACGGTCTCACCGAAGAAGACATAGACCAGGGCCAGTAGGCTCAGGGAGACGGCAATGGCCAGCTTAGGGTCGACGGTGAAGCCCAGGACCAGAGCTACAGAACCACACAGCAGCAGGGAGAGGAACAACACCATCCAGGAAAACTGGAACAACGGCTCCACCTGCTGGCCAGCAAACGTCTTCATCTCATCTGGAGAGGGGAAGAAAAGGAGGGGGTGAATGAGGAGTAAGATCAGGCGAGAATGAGTTCATAAAATAATTTGTTAATATTAACAGCTATCTTATTATTAACATGTATAACATATTGTTAAAGGAGTAGTTCACTATTTTACAACTTAATGTTAGATGGTTCCTCACCCTGAAAGTAATCTATTGGCCAGGATTAAAGTTAATCCAACAGCCACTACAAACTTCAGCTAACTTTAGCCATCACAAGCTAACAATCAATGGAAGTGATGTGAGCATCTATTATTATTTTTATTGCCAAATCACATTTAAGTAATATCAAACCAAATATGCAGTTGATTTCAGGTGATTTAGACATATATTCTCTAAATGCTCACATGCCCCCATCACTTCCATTGATTGTTAGCTTGTGATGGCTAAGGTTGCATTGGCTGTTTAAAGAACCTTTTAGCCTGGATTACCGTTTCTCTTGGCCCATAAATTACTTTCAGGGTGAGGAACCATCTAACATCAAGTTGTAAAATAGTGAACTACTCCTTTAACATATCATACTTTTTTGGTTTGACCGGTGAGCTCTGTCCTATTTGAGCAGTATCATAAACGCTCAGACTCCTCTATAGAAGTGAGTGGAGCAATGGCAAGCAAACTGCCTTTTAGAAAGAGATAGTGAGCTCCAAAAGTATTGGGACAGTGACACATTTTTGGGAAATGATACAAATAACTTTTTTTATGATACAATGCCTATGAAGTTAAACTGCACTGTCAGATTTAATTCAATTTTTTTATTTATGTGAACCGTTTATAAATTACAGCACTTTTTATACATAGTCCCCCCCATTTTAGGGGACCAAAAGTATTGGGACAAATTCACTTATATGTGAATTGAAGTAGTGAAAAGTTTAGTATTTGGTCCAATATTCCTAGCACGCAATGATTACATCAAGTTTGTGACTCTACAAACTTGTTGGATGGTATTGCTGTTTGTTTTGGTTGTGTTTCAGATTATTTTGAGCCCAATAGAAATGAATGGTAAATAAGTGTATTGTGTCATTTTGGAGTCACTTTTATTGTAAATAAGAATACAATATGTTTCTAAACACTTCTATATTAACGTGGATGCTACCATGATTACGAAAAGTTACAAAAGCACAAATATGATACCCCCAAGACATGCTAACCTCTCACCATTACAATAACAGGGGAGATTAGCATTTTTTGGAGGTATGATATTTTTGCCTCTGTAACTTTCTCACTCATCAATATTCACAATTCATTCAGGATTATCCATAATCATGGTAGCATCCACATTAATGTAGAAGTAATTAGAAACATATTCCATTCTTGTTTACAATAAAAGTAACTCAAAAATGACACACTAGAAAAATGAAATGTAAAAGAAAATTGACATATATATTTATATTTTGAGATCTCGCCGCAGACCCCACTTTGAGAACCCCTGGTATAAATAATACTCTTAAGGGGCCTCCCGGGTGCCACCAGAGACTCTGGGTTCGAGCCCAGGCTCTGTCGCAGCCGGCCGCGACCGGGAGGCCCATGGGGCGGCGCACAATTGGCCCAGCGTCGTCCGGGTTAGGGAGGGTTTGGCCGGCAGGGATATCCTTGTCTCATCGCGCACTAGCGACTCCTGTGGCGGGCCGGGCGCAGTGCACGCTGACCAGGTCGCTAGGTGTACGGTGTTTCCTCCGACACATTGGTGAGGCTGGCTTCCGGGTTGGATACGCGCTGTTAATAAGCAGTGCGGCTTGGTTGGGTTGTGTTTCGGAGGACGCTTGGCTCTCGACCTTCGTCTCTCCCGAGTCCGTACAGGAGTTGCAGCGATGAGACAAGACAGTAACTACTAACAATTGGATACCATGAAATTGGGGAGAAAAAGGGGGTAAAAAAAATAATGAATACTCTTAATTCTGTTTTAGTTCCTTACCTTCCAGTTTCTTGAGCAGGAAGGACTTGCCGCTGCCCCACTGGGCGTACAAGCCCACACAGATGGGTGGCTGCATGGTGGGCTCACTGAGGATGTCTGCCAGGGCACTGCTGTACAGGTCATAACCCAGCATGTCTCCGTCAGACTCAGCAGGGGACAGGTGGCCTTGGAGGGGACACAGACAGATGGAATGAGGTTACTTACAGCTCTACATTATTTACCGTTTATTTGGTTACAAGTCCACAATATTTATATAAGTAATATTGTCAGAGAACAGTGGCTAAAATGTGACTCCCAGTCTTATCGACTCCATCACACAGGTAACGTCCTTTATGGTATTCTACTAGATTTTCACCGTCGAAAGTCACTGACCGAGCTTCCGGAGAGAAAGGATACTCACGGGCTCCAAAGATCTGGGTGAGGATGCTCTTCTGGTGGCTGCAGTCGATGTTGTAGGGCGTCTCGCCGGCCTTGTTGGGCCGGTACAGCAGGCGGCCATCTTTCGGGTTACGGAGGAGGAGCTCCGCCAGCCTGCGGCTCCGGCCACGTATGGCGATGTGGAGAGGGGTGTCGCCTCTCTAACGGGAGACAGGTAGGATCAGACTTATATCTACATAACTTGTGTCTTTTTGACATTCTGTGTGCCATGTATATGGTTTATTATACATTACATATGGACGGCGATAGATTATTGTACAGGTCGTTCGGATGCTAGGTTTAATAAAGGTTAAATGGCTAAATATCTTGTACCTTATCCACAGCTGACACCTTGGCTCCTTTGTCCAGCAGAAGCTCCACTATGTCAATATTCCTCATCTTAATGGCCTTGATCAGAGGGCTCTCTGAATCCTGAGACAAAAAAACACATGATTATGGTTTGGAGAACAGTGACTACAGTAGGTGGCTGTGTATGTGCCTGGGTTGTCACATAGTGAAATATGGTTGTTGCCTCTTACCTTGGTGCAGGTCTCTGTGTCGGGGTTGCACTGAAGGATATCTCTCACCATGGTGGCGTTGCCTTTCTCCACGGCCCAGTACAGGGCTGTCTTGTTATCCTACAAGAGGTCAAAATGTATTGTTGTAAGGCAGTTGAGGTGAATTGTATGTACCTTCTTCTATAATGTAGTACTGTGTGTCTCCATCCCAAATGGCATACCATCCCCTAAATAGTGCACTACTGTTGACCAGATTCCCTATGGGCCCTGGTCAACAGTAGTCCACTATATAGGGCAGCCTTTCTTTAAGTGTGGGTTTGGGTCGCGACGTGTCAGAGTAAATGTATAATTATTTTATGAATTACTGGAATTGATTTGGCCAAGTGCAACGGTGCTATCTGTTCAGTGCACTCTCTGCTTAGCAGCTGTGTCTCTGCTCAGTTTGGCAGCAGCACGAGTGGGAGGGAGAGTGCGTATGCTTCCTGGTTTGCCGGATCCTTTTTCGGCAGATTTCTTGAAGATCACTCTGCGACCCACACGACGCAGCGTTGTCGTTCAGCACTAGACGATGCGCTGTCAGCCACTGACTTGTCATTCCCACTCGCCATCGAATGGACTCAAGCTAGCCACAAGTTCTGACCGAGCTCAATCGTCACGAAAGCAAATAGTTCTCTCTCTTGGTTTCACACACATTTTGAGACATAACGAAGAGCGCCCACAATGTGTTTTGTGCGAGGAAGTGCTTCGTAATGAGTCTCTCAAAATGAACAAATTAAATGACACACCCTGACCAAACATCCACAGCATGAAGTTAAACCCAGGGAGTTCTTTCAGAACAGGGCAGAATACTTCAGGAAACAGTGCTTCGACGGTGGAAGAGTAAGTCAGTTAGCAAGGCATTGTTGTCATTTTATAACAGGTGATGATAAGCAGAAATAAGGGAGTATCATCTCTGACAGTAGTCGATGTGAGTTTCTCACTCAAACAATCCCCTTGTACACAGCTAACAGCTAGCTAGCTAACGTCAACTTTAGCCAAAGCAAGCTAGCTAGATACTGATAGTGCAACCCTAAGTAACAGTACATACTGTACATCTTACTGTAGAAATGATTGTGGAAAACAAGTCTAGGTTGGAACTGTTGCTGTTAAAATACAAGTAACCCTTTTTATTCTGAACTGGAACAAACTGTTTCAAGCGAGATGCTTTTTGAGGCAAACACACTCAGTCACACAGTTCTGGGTTGCTCATCTACAGCAAAAAGCGGTCTCCTGCCTGACTGAGAAAGCAGTAGATGTTCTGGTCCAGTTTGGCACCACATACCTATGTGAGTCAGGGTTCTCAACTCTGACGTACTTAAAAAACAAGTACAGAAACAGACTCAATACTGAGCATGACCTCTGGGTTGCACTGTCAAAAACAGAGCCCAGAATAGACCTGCTTGTTGAAAACTACAACCAGCCACACACCTCTCATTAGGAATGTGTGTGTTTTCTGGTCTACATCTGTGTGATGTGATCAATCAGTTTATTCCAGTTCAAAATAAAAATGATTGTATTTTAACAGTCACAGTTCCAACCTAGACTTTTTTTCAACAATCATTTATACAGTAAGATGTACAGTAGGCCTGACCATTTTTCATCTGTACTGTTACTTAGGGTTGCACTATCAGAAACTCAGCCTGTGTGTGTGTGTGTGTTCTGTTATACATCTGTGTGATGTGATCAATCAGTTTATTCCAGTTCAGAATGATAATGCTTTCTTGTATTTTAACAGCAACAGTTCCAACCGAGACAGATAAATAAGAGAGTTTTTAAATGGGAAAAATAAACATGATAAGCTATTTATATGGGTATTTTATTGTTATGTGTTTCTATCTACATTGCATTTGTTTTAGGCATAAGAGCAATGTAATGTACCAATATTTACGTATAGTTGCATGTTTTCATAAGCTTGGGTCCCCGAAAAACACAGAATTTCTCATTTGGGTTCCAGGCTGAAAAAGTTGAAGAACCTCTGATATAGGATACAGGGTGCAATTTTGGATGCACGATATGTGTCTTATCTGAAGTAGCCAGGTGTCAGACTCATTACCTGTCCTCTGATGTCGATATCAGCGTATTTGTGCAGCAGAGCCCTCACTATCTCCACATGGCCTCCTCTCACTGCCCCGATAAGCACCGTGTCTCCACTCTGTACAACACACACACACACACACACACACACACACACACACACACACACACACACACACACACACACACACACACACACAATAGGTCACCATACAGCATACACACTACATCCACATCTCAATACAGCACCTATAATACAAAATGTGTGTCTGCGTGTGCTCCTTTGCCCACCCTGTCTGGTATGTTGACGTAGGTGCCAGCGTCCAGCAGGTCCTGTACTATCTCAGTGTAGCCCTCCTTGGCAGCGATCATCAGGGCTGTGTTTCCGTCCTTTTCCGTCATGTTCACGTTAGGGTTCCTCTTCAGAAGCTCCTTCACCACCTCAGTGAAACCTCCCTTCACTGCCACAATCAGAGCTGTCATCGAGTTCTACGTGGAGTGGGATGGAGAGAGGGAGGGAGGGAGGGAATGAGGGAACAGTGGAAAGAGAGAGAGGGGGGGGACAGAACAAAGGGAGAAAAGAGAGACAGAGGAGGACAGGAAAGGGATAGCATGAGGAGAGGAGTAGAGAGAGCCGTGTGATTACGATGATAGTAAATCAATCCAAAGTAACTACGCTTGATGTACAAAGCCTTTCTCTAGGACTTTAAAACAGATGATAAAACAGTGAGAGGTGTAGACCGGAGGGATGTTGAGAGACAGACCCTCAGTCTGCTGCTCTCTCCCTCCGCTGAGACTGACCATCAGATGCAGGCACCGTCAGCCCAGTAAAATAAAAAGCTAATTATTTAAATGTATGCTCACTCAGCTGTGCCTCACAAGTAATACAACAATGTATATATTACCAGTGTGATCACACAGCCTACATCAAATTTTGAAATATAATTATAAAAAATGTCCTGAACAACAATGCAATGCATTGCAGGTAAATTCAAAGCCAATATGCAGTGATAATGTATTGGGCCTATAGTCTACTGCACAAACCTCATTGCTACAGAACTGTTTTTAATTGGTTAATGTTGCATAGGCTTACGTTTTTTAAGTCCTGTTAATAAAAAATCAGAGCGGTAGATCGGCATGCATTTTGACTCAGAAAGTGATCTTGACTCAGAAAAGGTTGGTGAACACTGGTGTAGATTGCAGACATACCGCCCCCTCCTGGTCGACATCGGCTCCGTTCTCCAGCAGGTGCATCACACAGTCAAAATGGCCCTTCCTGGCTGCCCAGATCAGAGGGGTAGTGCCGTACTGAGAGGGAAAGACACACACACACACAGTTATCAATACTGGCACAGGTCACTATTTCTGGCCAAATTGGGCCACCACTAACCCAAAGGTTGGCATTGCCCAGCCATGCTGCCCAATCTGTTGTCTCACCTTGTCAGAGCAGTTGACCTTGGCTCCATTTTCCAGCAGGACCTGGACGATCTTAGCATGACCTCTGCCTGCTGCCCAGATGATGGGGTACACACTGTATTGCTGATGGCAGAGAGAGAGCGAGAAAGAGACTTAGGGTGAGTCACAAATGGCACCCTACTCCCTACACAGTGCACTACTTTTGGATGTATTACCCTATGTATAATACATGGGGAATAGTGTATCCCTCTTCACCCATAAATATGTGTATAATACATGGGGAATAGCCATGAATTAAAGGCCGCCCACAGGAGGGAATGCAGTCCAGAGGTGTGGTTGTTTCCAGGAGCATGGGGGTAATGGAGTCTGATACGTTGGAAGTTATGGGTAACAAGATGGACGCATGCCTCCTGGGCCCCACCACCTCTGGTGCCTTTGGTTTCTGCTGTGTTATTTGGTATGTTTTATATTTATTATTGAGGAAAATGTAGTTACTACGACTGTGATTGTCTCACCTAGCTATCTTAAGATGAATGCATTTGACTTTTTTTTTATTTATTTTTTATACAGTAGTGAGTGCATACATTTTCATACAGGTCCCCCGTGCGAATCAAACCCACAACCCTGGCGTTGCAAGTGCCATGCTCTACCAACTGAGCCAAACGGGACAACTAACAGTAGGTGGCTCTGGAGAAGATCATCTGCTAAATGACTCAAATGTAAAATGTCTGAGACGGGTCATGATGACTGCTCACCTGTCCAGTAGTGTTGGGGTTGGCTCCGTTGTCAAGGAGAACCTTGGTTACCTCCACGCGGCCCTTGTAGGCAGTCCACATCAGGGCCGTCCAGCCTCCCTGCAGAACACCAAACACACAACCTCAATTGCTGTACAAAAACATTCTCCTGCACACATTACAGTACCTTTAGGGCTTTAACACAAAAACATTACAAACCTAGCCTGTACATTGGAAAGCATGTACATGAAATAGATCTGTGTTTGTGTAGAAAAAAGAAGGGAAGTGCTGCTAAGGTACACAACAGAGGCCGACCGATTAATCAGCATGGCCGATTAATTAGGGCCGATTTCAAGTTTTCATAACAATTGGTAATCAGCATTTTTGGACGCCGATTACACTGCAATCCACGAGGAGACTGCGTGGCAGGCTGACCACCTGTTACGCGAGTGCAGCAAGGAGCCAAGGTAAGTTGCTAGCTAGCATTAAACTTATCTTATAAAAAACAATCAATCTTAACATAATCACTAGTTATCTACACATGGTTGACGATATTACTAGTTTAACTAGCTTGTCCTGCGTTGCATATAATCAATTAGAGTGCCTGTTAATTTATCATCGAATCACAGCCTACTTCATCAAACGGGTGATGATTTAACAAAAGCGGATTCGCGAAATAAACACAATCGTTGCACCAATGTACCTAACCATAAGAACGTGAAATGTCAGAATAATAGTAGAGAATTATTTATTTCAGCTTTTATTTCTTTCATCACATTCCCAGTGGGTCAGAAGTTTACATACACTCAATTAGTATTTGGTAGCATTGCCTTTAAATTGTTTAACTTGGGTCAAACTTTTTAGGTAGCCTTCCACAAGCTTCCCGCAATAAGTTGGGTGAATTTTGGCCCATTCCTCCTGACAGAGCTGATGTAACTGAGTCAGGTATGTAGGCCTCCTTGCTCGCACACGCTTTTTCAGTTCTGCCCACAAATGTTCTATAGGATTGAGGTCAGGGCTTTGTGATGGCCACTCCAATACCTTGACTTGGTTGTCCTTAAGCCATTTTGCCACAACTTTGGAAGTATGCTTGGGGTCATTGTCCATTTGGAAGACCCATTCGCAACCAAGCTTTAACTTTCTGACTGATGACTTGAGATGTTGCTTCAATATATCCACATAATTTTGCCCCTCATGATGCCATCTATTTTATGAAGTGCACCAGTCCCTCCTGCAGCAAAGCACCCCCACAACATGATGCTGCCACCTCCGTGCTTCACGTTTGGGATGGTGTTCTTCAGCTTGCAAGCCTCCCCCTTTTTCCTCCAATCATATTGATGGTCATTATGACCAAACAGTTCTATTTTTGTTTCATCAGACCAGAGGACATTTCTCCAAAAAGTACAAACTTTGTACCCATGTGCAGTTGCAAACTGTAGTCTGGCTTTTTTATGGCGGTTTTGGAGCAGTGGCTTCTTCCTTGCTGAGCGGCCTTTCAGGTTATGTCTATATAGGACTGGTGCACTTCATATATAGATACTTTTGTACCTTTTTCCTCCAGCATCTTCACAAGGTCCTTTGCTGTTGTTCTGGGATTGATTTGCACTTTCGCACCAAAGTACGTTCATCTCTAGGAGACAGAACACATCTCCTTCCTGAGCAGTATGACGGCTGCGTGGTCCCATGGTGTTTATACTTGCGTACTATTGTTTGTACAGATGAACGTGGTACCTTCAGGCGTTTGGAAATTGCTCCCAAGGATGAACCAGACTTGTGGAGGTCTACAGTTCTTGGCTGGCCTTGGCTGATTTCTTTTGATTTTCCCATGATGTCAAGCAAAGAGGCACTGAGTTTGAAGGTAGGCCTTGAAATTCATCCACGGGTACACCTCCAATTGATTCAAATGATGTCATTTAGCCTATCAGGAGCTTCTAAAGCCATGAGATAATTTTCTGGAATTTTCCAAGCTGTTTAAAGGCACAGTCAATTTAGTGTATGTAAACTTCTGACCCACTGGAATTGTGATAGAGTGAATTAACAATTGTTGGAAAAATGACTTGTGTCATGCACAAAGTAGACGTCCTAACCGACTTGCCAAAACTATAGTTTGTTAACAAGAAATGTATGGAGGGGTTGAAAAACGAGTTTTAATGACTCCAACCTAAGTGTATGTAAACTTCTGACTTCAACTGTCAGGATGGTGTATAGGAGGCGAAGTCAAGTGCAGGAGAGCAGATTATAATGAACAGGCACTTTTATTATAGTTCCAAAAAACGAGAGCACTACATGAATCAAACGCGCTCAAAAAACGGAACATAAAAGTAGAGCGCGTAAACTAACATCACCTAACATGAAAACAATTACACACAACACATGATGGGAAACAGAGTAGCTTAATTGGGGAAATGAAAACCAGGTGTGTATGGAAACAAGACAAGACAAATGGATATACAAAAAATGGAGCGGCGATGGCTAGAAAGCAGGTGACGTCGATCGCCGAACGCCACCCGAACAAGGAGAGGGGCTAACTTCGGCAGAAGTCGTGACATCAACTGTAGTTTAAAAAATTCATGTTAGCAGGCAATATTAACTAGGGAAATTGTGTCACTTCTCTTGCGTTCAGTGCAAGCAGAGTCAGGGTATATGCAACAGTTTGGGCCGCCTGGCTCGTTGCGCACTGTGTGCAGACCATTTCTTCCTAACAAAGACCGTAATTAATTTGCCAGAATTTTACATAATTATGACATAACATAGAATGTTGTGCAATGTAACAGCAATATTTAGACTTAGGGTTGCCACCCATTCGATAAAATACGGAACGATTCCGTATTTCACTGAAAGAATAAATGTTTTGTTTTTGAAATTATAGTTTCCGGATTTGACCATATTAATGACCTAAGGCTCGTATTTCTGTATGTTTATTATATTATAATTAAGTTTATGATTTGATATTTGATAGAGCAGTCTGACTGAGTGGTGGTAGGCAGCAGCACGCTCGTAAGCATTCATTCAAACAGCACTTTCCTGCGTTTGACAGCAGCTCTTCGCAATGCTTGAAGCACAGCGCTGTTTATGACTTCAAGCCTATCAACTTCCGAGATTAGGCTGGCAATACTATAGTGCCTATAAGAACATCCAATAGTCAAAGGTATATGAAATACAAATGGTATAGAGAGAAATAGTCCTATAATAACTGCAACCTAAAACTTCTTAACTGGGAATATTGAAGACTAATGTTAAAAGGAACGACCAGCTTTCATATGTTCTCATGTTCTGAGCAAGGAACTTAAACGTTAGCTTTTTTACATGGCACATATTGCACTTTTACTTTCTTCTCCAACACTGTGTTTTTGCATTATTTAAACCAAATTGAACATGTTACATTATTTATTTGAGACTAAATTGATTTTATTTATACATTATATTAAGTTAAAATAAAAGTGTTCATTCAGTATTGTTGTAATTGTCATTATTACAAATATATATACATACATTTATTTTTTTAAATGTTATATATTTTTTTATATATATAAAATAAAATGTAAAACAAATATTAAATCGGCCGATTAATTGGTCTTGGCTTTTTTTGGTCCTCCAATAATCCGTATTGGCGTTGAAAAATCATAATCGGTCGACCTCTAGTACACAATAGTGGATTTTGGTAGACAGAAGGTGCTCTTTGGTAAGAGGGGTAAATTGGTCATCAAAAAGAAAGGAGGACCAAGGCACTCTTCATATAATTAATTAAAAGGCCTTTATTTATATGGCATGTTCAATGGAAACAAAGACTAAAAACTCTGTGTTTTTATTGAAAGAACTAACTGAAGTGGACTGAACAAGCATACAAATCAAGTTTATATGATCACCAACACATTACAGTTATTACTGATTGTGGCCAGTTGAACTGACTGAGTGTCTCACCATGTCTCTGTGTTCCATGTAAGCACTGCTGTCTAGCAGCTCCTTCACCACATCTACATGGCCCTCCTTAGCAGCACAGATCAGAGCAGACCAGCAGTCCTGAGGAAAGGAGAATACCACATCACATCATACCGGTCACCATGGAAACGACCATGACTACCGTTACTATGGAGACCTCAGGCAAAGTTCACAGTGATTGGCACATTCCCAATGATTGTCATACTGAACTGAATGTATTCATGTCGGCCTTGAAATGAACGGGTGTGTGTGTTTATCCATTGAGCTCTCCTACTCACCACATCGTCCAGGTTAACATTGGCTCCTCTCCTGATGAGCTCCTGTACTATCTCAATACTGCCCTGCTCTGAAGCCAGCATCAGGGGTGTCTGCCCATTCTGTTAGGGAGGGGACAAAGGCAAGCAATTAGAAAGACCTAACACAATGAATGATCTCTCTTTATACAGTAATAGACCCAATCTTCATTAGACTACCTTTATTAGACTGTGTTTCCCAAATGGAACCCTATTCTGTATATAGGGCACTACTTTTGAGTAGGACCCATAGAACGCTGGTCAAAAGTAGCACACTATAAAGGTGATAGGGTGCCATTTAGAACACAACCTATATATAATAACTATAGCTAGATTAGTAGACCTGTAGGCCTATTAGATAGTATGAGGATACTCACGTCACTCCTGCCGTCCACCTCCTTGAACTTGTCCAGGTGGGCCTTGAGTGCTGCCAGGTTCTCCTCCTCCACGTAGCTGAAGAGGTTCTGGATGGCCAGAGTGGTCATCTTGATGGAGGTGGTGGTGTCCATGGCTGCAGCTACTTCTCCTTCATGGTGAGAGATCATAGAAAAAAAACGCCTCACTTCAATGCGTACACTCAAAAAGGCTGCCAAACCACTCATTATGGTATAATTGACTCCAATGGGAACCCCTGTTCTACTCATTCTAGTTCTGTGGCAGAAAGACAGGATACTAGTCATGGGAAGCTAACAAAAATGTAATAAACACAATATACAGCTTAGCACCAATAACAGCAACGTACATGCTTTTCCCCTCACTTGTTATAGGCTACCTTTCATTTATAAAAGGCAAGACTATATCTACATTTTTATATAGAAAGCAGTGTGAAACAGTGACCATAGAAATATAATTAATAGAACGTGCTTGAAACCGCTGACCACGGGGAGCTCCATTCTATTCAATCTAATTCTATGGTGGGTGGTGACCATGTGAGATGGAGATATAACAGAGCACATTGCCAGGGTCAGATAACTAGGCTGACAGCCAGTGGGTCAACTCACTCCAGTGCTACCTGGCCCAGGCCTAGCTATCTCCTGACAGATGCAAGCAATATCACACTCAGAGACTCAAGACCACTCACTCACTACTTTGGTGACAGGATTTTCACCCAGGCAGTCACAGCAGGAAGAGTTGAAAGAGATGTTTGCTTGGTTTATTCAAGTTCTCCTGGCTGCTATCATCATCTGCCATGAATTTATTTTCTCACTCCGAGAATACCCTCTGCTTGGCAATGCATACAGTCTTCTTCCTATTTTACCGGCACACAAAATGGCAGCTAGTCTAAATTTAGTTTTTTTGTTTTCTCAAAGCATGTGCCGTTATTAGACATGGGCTACATAAAGTGTTATTACAATGTTATTATCCATTCATTTTTGGCATAGAAAAAACATATACAGTAGCCTAGGTCATACTAGAAATTCACGGGTAACACACCAATGGCATAGAAAATATTACAACCCCAAAATATATAAATGAAAACCAACACTGCATGTTCACAACTTACCTACCCTATTCACAGGCTCTTTGGGGAAGACATTAGGCTAGGTAGGCAACAGGCCTAAGTGATTTATCTTCCTGGCCTAACCATTAAAACAAATTTATTAATCATCATGCATTATTAGGGCTGTTACGGTCATCGAATTCTGGATGACGGTAATTGGCCAGCCAAATGACAGCGGTCTCCGTAATAACCGTTCGAATAGCAGTCACCTCTCCTCTGCTCCTGACTGCAGTCATGTCTAGATGAGTACAGCTTATATCAAATTGACATCAATTAGCTTTTTATTTCTTATGTCAATTAGCGAATTTTTGCAGTCAGCATTTTATTTTTTAAGGGTTATGATATTTATTTTATTTTCATGATGGTCTTCATCCATAACCGTCGTTACACGGTTATTCAGTAATTGTGCCAGCGCTATCCATAATGTACTCTCTCCATAAAACTGGTCAGTTTTATTACACTAACTATATTCCTATCCGACACAATACAGACAAATACAGACAATTTAGCTTACAATTCAGCCAGCCAAGCCTACAGTGTACAATATAACCTTAACATGCACGGCAGGGCGCACTTAATCAAGGCTCAAAAATAAACCCATTCTGTATGACATGAAACAATGTCTAGATCAACCAGCCTGGCCCTGCTGGCAGGCTGACAGCCAGTAAAGAAAGCATTCCTTCCATCACCACAGAGAGAGCACAGCACAAGCCCTCCAGCATTCTCACACACAAACACCCTCCAGCATTCCACCACACAACACCCTGTTGCAGTAACAGTAACACAACAGCTGAAAGCAGCCACAAAGAATAGAAAATGGAGGCAAGGCAGCCAGAAAAACATCAAAACACATCACCGTGTGTTGCATTGCTGCCAATACCATTAACCTGTCGGCTGTCGCACACAGACAGAACACTGTTACAACCGTGCAATCTTACCTATGGGAATAACAGGCCTACTGTTCTCTATGTGTGTTATTTTTGGCTACTCTCGTTTCGATCTGTAACTTTTGTCTCCACATACGGCGGTCCTGGCTAGACCTATTTACTAGGCTATTCTGATATTGAATTATGTATGAGGATGAGATACCACTCAGCCTCTCTGGCACATGCTCAGAGGACATAGCACAGTGGAGAAAACAGGCCCAATATAGGCCAGTGGTACCACTGACCTAGAGAGTATAATACCAATCAATCAAATGTATTTTATAAAGCCCTTATTACATCATCGGTTGGTAACTTCAATACTATGATGTAGGCCTAGTTGTGAGGATGGTTTGAACCGTTAAGACCTTCCTGTCTATCTGTGGTATACAACGAATAGCCTATATGTCACGTGTGCTCCCTCTCCGGACTCTAGGTCACAAGGCTGCTCGTTATGGCGCACACCTGTCGCCATCGTTACGCGCACCTGCGTGTCTTCAGACTCATCTGGACTCCATCACCTCCCTGATTACCTTCCCTATATATGTCAGTCCCTTTGGTTCCTTCCCCAGGCGTTATTGTTTCTGTATTATGTCTGTGTGCTGTTAGTGTTTCTTGTTTTGTATTATGTTGCGTTTATTTATTCAAACACGCACTCCCTGAACTTGCTTCCCGACTCTCAGCACACATCGTTACACTATAGCCCTAAATGGAATATGTAAGACATAGTACAGTATCTGTGGTATGCAGAGGATCAGGGGTTGTGTTAAAAGCTGAATTATGCGTTTTCAAGCAAAGAAAATTATTAAATGCATAAGAAATATCTTGCTGCACTTCTCTCTCGCTACTTTCCTCAGTCTAGCCTACATTTTTCTGGTAAAATGGATGATTAACTTAAAAGCATTAGGAAATGTAGCTGCCTGTTTTCTTTCTATGATCAAAAAAGACCTTGCTTTTTCACTGTAAGCAAATGTATTTGTGGCTGATCGCCAAATTGCGTTGCACCTATGTTGTCATCTGATAAAAACGAAGCCATTTCCTGCAGAATGTGTTGCATGTTATGTGAAGTACAAATATAGTTGCGTACCCCTGATCCCTCTATGATGGGAAAAAAACACACTTGATTTTCAATATAAAATACAGGTGAAATGGTTTAAAACGCAGATTTTAATTGACATTGATTGGTGCTCTAAATGAGACCCCTGGAGAATATAGAAGGAATATGGCTGCTTTTAAACTGGCAGCCCAATTCTGATAAAAAATGTTTTACTTATTGGTCTTTTGAGCAATCAATTCAGCTCACAAAAAATCTGATGTGAAAAGATCTGATGTGATTGGTCAAAAGACCAAATAGTCGAAAAAAGATCAGAATTGGCTGATGTGAACGCAGCCACGCTAATCTATAAATATGAATATTGAACGTTTAACCTACTGCATTGTTTCTGTATGTTGAGACTATGCTGTATCTATTTATGTCTTGTGCTTCTCTGTCCCGAAAGCAAAAGTACTGCAAAGTAATCATAGAGAAATTATATAAGCTTGGATGGTACCTCAAAATAACTTAAAATAATAATGCAAGGTTTTGAAATTACAGATTTACATAAATGATGCATTGTTTATGTGCGACACCACTGGTTGTATTGATACGATGCATCCGGCTACTAAACTCATCATCATCATCAATCAGGATGTTTCAAAAATGACTCGTTCGACCAATAGGGGCTAGCTAATTTCAATTTCCAACAACATTTAGATCGAGTGTATCTATTTATCCCTATCGAATGTTAACGTTAGCTACCTAAACCATCGAATGGTAGCTTAGCGCGCTCTCGCGCTAACATCTTCTAAAATAAAATAAATAGCTAGCTTTTCGTTCCTGACTGCGACCATTATTGATTGCTGTATTTTTAATAAATGTCAATGACCATAATTAGTTGATAACATTTGTTTGATAGCGAATATGACATTTGCTAAACGGCCAGATCTCAAACAAGAGAACATTCTGACCTGCTCGAGCTGTCAATAGAACGGCATCGATCAAAGGATGACGCATTTTGATGCTCATACGTGAGAAATGGCGATTCTCAGTCACATACCTCTGGAATAAAACGTATATAAATGCTCCACACTTCGGTGTTGTCGTCTCAATCCTCGATTTATATGCGTGTAAAGGCTCACAGGCTATTTATTCCCCATCCTCGACAACAGCCATTTTAGTGGACCAGAAAAACAGCACGTCAGGGTGGTTTCCTCACTGTTCGTCAACTCATCCTCCCCGCCTACAAACTGTGACGTATGGGAGCGCTGAGAAGAAAATGTTGGAAAGATGCGGGGTCGATACTGTACAAGCTGAATTATCCATTTACTAAAACTGCAACTTCAAAAATTATCATATTTTATTAACTGACTAGGAAATATTTAATATTATGTCAAAGCTTTTTGTGTGTGTTGTGGATGTGTTTACACATTTCAGGTTATTGCTCTCATAAATTCCCTTGTTTGGTATCACATTCATTCTCGACCCTAATTTACGAAGGAGCTGCAGTTGTGTTGTGAGGAAAATAACACGTTTTACCTGGCTGGCTAATGGTTATTATTTTATGTTGGGTCAAAGTCCAACATTTCATGAGGAGAGTAAAGGGCGTGTGCTGAGCTGTTATGCTGCTATAGCCTGGGTAGCAGCTAGCCTAGGTGTCGGCTAGATGGCAGCATTAATCAATGGTATCTGAAGGCAGTGTATAGGTTTATTCACCTGGCAGAAATGTTCAATAGCTTCTGATGACATACACTGACTATGACTAGGTTTCCATCCAATTGGCGACAGATTTTCATGGAAATATTCTAGAATCTATGGAAGTGAAGAGAGGGCATATGAATACAAATTACATGTCCCTTGTTATGTCGAGATCACAATTTATTTTTCTCATGATCACTACATAACAAAATATCACAATTTTCTCGTGATCATGACAACAAAATGTTTTTGTCGAGATCACGAGATAATCAAAAGTAGCACTTGTTCAGTTGCACGATAATCACCTCATCAAGGATCCCTGTGTTTTCAATTATCGCAATGTGCTCGTGGGGCATTAAGCCCTGAACATGCCCGACAGGCAGCACTGTCTCCAAGGCTGTGTGCACACCCAAAACCACAGCCAATCGCAGCTAACTTGGCTAGTCTTGTGTGCTAGCTAGTTAGCTAGATAGTCTTGTTAGCTAGCAGCATACCACCCTGCATATCACTGCCGGCTTGCTTCTGAAGCTAAGCAGCTTTGTTCCTGGTCAGTCCCTGGATGGGAGACCAGATGCTGCTGGAAGTGGTGTTGGAGGGCCAGTAGGAGGCACTCTTTCCTCTGGTCTAAAAAATATCCCAATGCCCCAGGGCACTGCCCTGTGTAGGGTGCTGTCTTTCGGGTGGGATGTTAAACAGGTGTCCGTCCTAACTCTCTGAGGTCATTAAAGATCCCATGGCACTAATTGTAAGAGTAGGGGTGTTAACCTCGGTGTCCTGGCTAAATTCCCAATCTGGCCCTCAAACCATCATGGTCACCTAATAATCCTCAATTTACGATTGGCTCATTCACCCCCCTCCTCTCCCCTGTAACTATTCCCCAGGTCGTTGCTGTAAATGAGAACGTGTTCGCAGTCAATTTACCTGGTTAAATAACGCTAGCTTGTTATGTATGCTGGTTGTTAACTTGTCTAATTGTGGGTGAGCTCCATTCCAGACAGGCTGATCAGATTATATTTCAGCCTCAGGGGCTGTTGGGCATTCACTCACTGCTGTACAATGTAGAGAAAAATTCAAGAGTGTGCTACGAAATGAATGTCAAAATGTAGTTTTCTTTGTCTTATGTCTTTATAAATTACATAGAATGAATCATTAGATTGTTCTCTAAGATATTATAACCTTAATATACTTGTACTTGACAGTGTCGATGAAATAAGAACGTTAATTTGCTGTGCCAGTTGCTAGTTTAGACAGCGCCGCTCTTCCATATTTGCCGTTTGTGAGGTGGTACTATTTGGAGGTGTTTTCACTGGTTGGACTAATCAAAATCAACTTGATATCTTCGCCATTTTCACCTCCAGATCATTGGCTTTCAAATCAAATCAAATTTTATTGGTGCATACACATGTTTAGCAGATGTTTTTTGCGGGTGTAGCGAAATGCTTGTGATTCTAGCTCCAACAGTGCAGTAATATCTAACAAGTAATATCTAACAATTTAACAATACACATAAATTTAAAGTAATGTCGGAGCAGCATAGACTAAAATACAGTAGAATAGAATACAGTATATTCTTATGTGATGAGTAGTGCAAAATATGTAAACATTATTAAAGTGGCCTGTGATTTCAAGTGTATGTATATAGGGCAGCAGCCTCTAAGGTGCTAGTGATGGCCTATACTGGCTATATTCATTGCCTATATTGGCGATTCATCTCTGTTGAGGGGCTGTTTCTATGGTGATTTAAAGGGAAAGACTCAGAAATACACAATGAAAACAGGAACAGATTGTCTTTGCGGAGGGTGGATATTGAAATTCAGTCTCTTAGCTTTGTAAATAAATATATATTTTATCCTTATTTAGTTTTGTATTCAGCAGATTTCATTTAGAAAATGACCATGTTTTCACTCACGAACCTGCAACCACTAGTTAGCTTGTCAGTTAACGTTCAAAGTTAGCGCCGTTCTGCTGCAGAGCAGCATGTCAGAGTTCTATTGACCAGTGACCACTTTTTGATCATGCCTATAATGACATTCCGTTCACTCTAAACATGCTAAATTCTCAGACTAAATCGTCTGTAACATTTGCACCATATGGGAGAGACATGGGGTTTGACTATTGTTTTTCTGACAGAATTCTCTATTGAATGGACATATTTGTATAAACCTTAAATTAATTTATAATTTTATTGGTGAACACCCTAGAGGCTAATAAATCAGAATGCTTCCCTGTAGGCTGTTTCATAGGTAAGGCTCCTTGCAGGCAGATTACCTGTCAAAGTGCTTTATATGCAGATACATATCTGATCCAGAGGGTGAGCTTTATTCCTGGCAGGCTGTTTCATAGGTAAAGATTCTTGCAGACAGCCTACAAGGCAGCATCCTGACTTATCAGCCTCTTAGGCTGCCATTGAATCTGATCAGCCTGCCAGGAAAACAGCACACCCACTCTTGATCATAGTACAGTCGTGGCCAAAAGATTTGAGAATGACACAAATATTCATTTTCACAAAGTCTGCTGCCTCAAGTTGCCATCATACAAACTGCATATACTCCAGAATGTTATGAAGAGTGATCAGATGAATTGCAATTAATTGCAAAGTCTCTCTTTGCCATGCAAATTAACTGAATCCCCCAAAAATATTTCCACTGCATTTCAGCCATGCCACAAAAGGACCAGCTGACCTCATGTCAGTGATTCTGAGGACAAGGCTGGAGATCACTCTGTCATGCTGATTGAGTTCGAATAACAGACTGGAAGCTTCAAAAGGAGGGTGATGCTTGGAATCATTGTTCTTCCTCTGTCAACCATGGTTACCTGCAAGGAAACACGTGCCGTCATCATTGCTTTGCACAAAAAGGGCTTCACAGGCAAGGATATTGCTGCCAGTAAGATTGCACCTAAATCAACCATTTATCAGATCATCAAGAACTTCAAGGAGAGCGGTTCAATTGTTGTGAAGAAGGCTTCAGGGCGTCCAAGAAAGTCCAGCAAGCGCCAGGACCGTCTCCTAAAGTTGATTCAGCTGCGGGATCGGGGCACCACCAGTATAGAGCTTGCTCAGGAATGGCAGCAGGCAGGTGTGAGTGCATCTGCACGCACAGTGAGGTGAAGACTTTTGGAGGATGGCCGGTGTCAAGAAGGGCAGCAATGAAGCCACTTCTCTCCAGGAAAAACATCAGGGACAGACTGATATTCTGCAAAAGGTACAGGGATTGGACTGCTGAGGACTGGGGTAAAGTCATTTTCTCTGATGAATCCCCTTTCCGATTGTTTGGGGCATCTGGAAAAAAGCTTGTCCGGAGAAGACAAGGTGAGCGCTACCATCAGTCCTGTGTCATGCCAACAGTAAAGCATCCTGAGACCATTCATGTGTGGGGTTGCTTCTCAGCCAAGGGAGTGGGCTCACTCACAATTTTGCCTAAGAACACAGCCATGAATAAAGAATGGTACCAACACATCCTCCGAGAGTAACTTCTCCCAACCATCCAGGAACAGTTTGGTGATGAACAATGCCTTTTCCAGCATGATGGAGCACCTTGCCATAAGGCAAAAGTGATAACTAAATTGCTCGGGGAACAAAACATCGATATTTTGGGTCCATGGCCAGGAAACTCCCCAGACCTTAATCCCATTGAGAACTTGTGGTCAATCCTCAAGAGGCAGGTGGACAAACAAAAACCCACATATTCTGACAAACTCCAAGCATTGATTATGCAAGAATAGGCTGCCATCAGTCAGGATGTGGCCCAGAAGTGAATTGACAGCATGCCAGGGCGGATTGCAGAGGTCTTGAAAAAGAAGGGTCAACACTGCAAATTTTGACTCTTTGCATCAACTTCATGTAATTGTCAATAAAAGCCTTTGACTCTTATGAAATGCTTGTAATTATACTTCAGTATTCCATAGTAAAAAAATATCTAAAGATACTGAAGCAGCAAACTTTTTGGAAATTAATATTTGTGTCATTCTCAAAACTTTTGGCCACGACTGTACATAATTCCCTGACTGACTGCTAATCTGCCTGCAAGGAGCTTACCTATAAAACTGCCTTCAAGGCAGAATCCTGACTTATCAACCTCTGAGGCTGCTATTGAATCTGATCAAGCTCCAAGGCTGAAATTAAATCTAATCCGCCTGTTAGGAAAGGATCCCCCCACTCTGTAAATGTAAATATATGCTATTATCCATAAATCATGAAGTGTCCCAATTACACAGTGTACAAAACATTAGGAACAAAAGGGGGTGCAACTCAATATTAGGAAGGTGTTCCTAATGTTTTGTACACTCAGTGTATACATAACAGTTATGCAAGCTAATAACCAGCATAGATAACAAGCTAGCTAGCTCGCTCACAAGACTAGCCAAGTTAGCTACGTTGTTGCTTGCATGCGATTGGCTGTGGTCTTGGGGGTGGCACACAGCCTAGGAGACAGGGCTGCCTGTCAGGCATCATTCAGGGTTTAAATGCCCCATGACCTCTTAGCTCAAGTTAAGGGACGTTTAGCTTGCTTACATTCTAATTTATAAACTGATAATGAGCTCCAAACACAAATGAAAGCATGATGTTAACATGAAATGTACCATCCCTTAGTGTAGCAATTAGTAAAAATGCTGATCCACCGTAGCCTCTGCCGACTCAGCCATTCTGTCAATAAATTTTCCACAATTTTTCACATTTTCAAAAATCTAAAGTTCAGTATGTTTCCATCACATTGTAAACTTTTCCACTATTTTTATCACAAAAACTGTTGTGTTAAATAACAAATGTGCCTACTCTGGATTTGACACGTGCGCTCTAGCCCAAACTCGCAGATACAGTGCGGGTATGCTGTGCGGGTAGGCTCGTCTACATGATATTATGGATAAAAGCGAAAATATGTGTATTTGTCAAACGGTAGTCAAGAATCGATCATCATGACACCAGAATAAGACCCTCGATATTTATTGGAAATGATCATTAAGATCACCGTGAAATTCATCATAATTTATTTAATCAGTAGCCTGATAAACTGCACGATATCCCAAATCGTAGTGGGAAGACCACACACCATATCATCATGTGACTCCAAGTTTACTTTGATATGATGGTTATTATATTAATATTTGCGCATAAATGTGTTTCCACCGCCATTTGTCGCATAATTAATTTGAGACACAAAAAGATCCCACCGTGTCGAACGAACAAATTATCGGTCTGCATTTCTAAAATTGTACCATAACTTCCTGTTTCCATCACAGCTGTCGTGATTTTTATAGGGTATGACTTTACTTGCATAAAAACTGTATGGAAACGTGGTTACTGACACAGAGGCAGGTGCCTGTGAAAAGCTATAGGCCTACATTTCTGAGCTCTGACTCGGTTTACCTGCTAGCAGTAGGACTAATACTGTGCCTTAAATAGACCCACCTACAGGGGCCTATGTGGAGGTAATACTCTAGCTAATCAAACAGTGCTGTCAGGGAGTAAACAAAAAAGGTTTCCCAAAACAAATACAATGTCTCTGACTTGTAAATTAACCCTTGTAGGTTGTAAATTGGGGATTTTTAAAGTATTTTTTTTCAATCATGCCCTGCTCAGTAATCTTGTCCACCAGCCAGCTCTCTCTCTGTCAAACCTATACGGTAGCAATTGAGCCTTAGGGCGAGGTTCTCCTGTGTAATAACACTGTAATAAGAACAATTACACCACAGTTATTAATTTACCTTTTAGATATCACACTTACCATGTCAAGTTGCGAAAAGATCAATCTTTTAATCACATCATATACAAAAACAAACCATCCACATGAACAAGTAGCGCGGTTGGCTGAGGGGTTATGACGAGCGTACCATTCTCCTTTCTCCAGGGCCCCAAGCAAAGGTTACTCACAATTACCATAGTTAACTCACAACAGACTCAAGAAGAAGTAGGTTTAGTTCTCACTTCCCCCTGTAATGAAAATAGAATCAGAACTGTCTGAAGAAGAGGAGTGCTCATTAAATACTGTAATGTTGTCCCTTTCACCTCCAACTTAACAGTACGTCAGGTTGATTTTCTTACCTTAACACCACCTTTTCACCTTTGTCGAACATACCACAAGTCCATTGGAATCACATAAATAACAAGTACATGAGATGACAAACATTGACCTCTGCACGTGGAAATACTAGACCGTCTTGCCTCGCACACTACTGACACACATAAATCATGAATAAGTAGAAGTTAGTAACTGCTCTTGCTGCCGTTATGTAAAAAGCATACAATGACTTGACTGAATAAAACAGCGGTGGAATTGAAGTCAGCCCATTACATCACTCAGTGAAAGCAAACAGTCTGGAGTAAGTCCTTGGATGTCACCATTTCCCTAAATAGTGCACTACTTTTGACCAGGGCCCTTAGGGCTTTGGTCAAAATAACTGTTCGACTGTATGTAGGGAAAAGGGGTGACATTTCTGACACGTTCCATGTTGAGACTATGAATCATATCGTGTACAAAGACATTGAGGACACTGCCATCTTGTTTTCCTTCGCTTTAATTCTTCTAACTTCCTGTGTCGTAGAGAAGTTAACTTACATTTGCTTTTCACCAGGACTAAAACACTCATTTGTCACCGTTAACTGAGAGAACACTTCAAACTCGCCCACCTGATACTAAAACCTGTTCACCTCAAGTGAGAAACACAGCCCAGACAATATCCAATGTGAGAAGGATATACAAAAGCTAAAAAGAAAAAAAAAAGATTGTGGAGAAAGAGACAAAGGGTATAAGGCAAGTCTGCATACTCCTATAATACAGTAATAGTACAATACTGGCATTTCATCATCGGGACCCATCCATCCCACTCCACCCCAGACACAAATCATCATAATACAGTAGAGTTGCATCCCAAATGGCACCCTATTCCCTTTGAGGTGCACTAAATAGGGAATAGGGTGCCATTTTGGACATATCCCAAAGCCATACATCCATCCCTCCATGGTGTGGTTGCTGCTCAGTCTCAGTGCCATGTGACTGAATGAGAATCATCATCCCACTCCAAAACACAGACAAACAGAGGCAGGTTTGTTAGAATCTACTCCTCTGTCCACCTCGCTCTCTCTCTTTATACGTGGATTTAATACAGTGTTGGACAGTCCCCTGCAGTCCTCGGCGCTAGTCTCTCTGTGTGTGCACCGTTAGCTGGTCTGGTTCTGCTTTCATGTGGCCTTGGTCTTCTGGTTGCAGTTGCTGTCTGTGGAGGTGGAGTCCAGGTGGGAGAGGATGGGGGCCAGATGCAGGCCTTTCTGCTGCTCTTTCAGGCGCATGTGTCGGGGCTTGACTGGCAGGGCTACGGCCAGGAGAACACAGCCGATGTGGACGCTGAAGTACCAGGACCTGGGAGGGGAGAGGTGGGATGATTTAGGGATCACTATAAGAATCAGAATTTGACAACTTATAACAAATATTGCAAGGAATTTCTCTTGGTGTTGTACACCGAAAGTTCACATCAACTATCACAACAAAGTTCATTCAACTTCTCAGAAAGGGGGGGGGGGGGAGAAGCTACTGTGTAAGGATAATTATTGTCAACATCAAATGCGTTTAATGCCCTCGACTATTCTCAAAGATCAAACATTTAATCTCTCTAGAGCTTGCTAGCTCTACTCGTATTATAAATTCACTGAACAAAATTTTTAAAATGCAACAATTTCTAATATTTCACTAAGTTACAGTTCTTAAAAAGGAAAACAGTCAATTGAAATGCATTCATTAGGCCCTAATCTATGCATTTCACATGACTGGGAATACAGATATGCATCGGTTGGTCACAGATACTTTTAAAAAGAAGGTAGGGGCGTGGATTAGCAAACCAGTTAGTATCTGGTGCGACCACCATTTGCCTCATGCAGCGTGACACATCTCCTTTGCATAGAGTTGATCAGGCTGTTGATTGTGGCCTGTGGAACGTTGTCCCACTCCTCTTCAATGTCTGTGCGAAGTTGCTGGAGATTAGCGGGAACTGGAACATGCTGTCATACACGTCGATCCAGAACATCCCAAACATGCTCAATGGGTGACATGTCTGGTGAGAAAGCCATGGAAGAACTGGGACATTTTCACCTTCCAGGAATTGTGTACAGATCCTTGCGACATGGGGCCGTGCATTATCATGCTGAAACATGAAGTGATGGCGGCGGATGAATGCCACGACAATGGGCCTCAGGATCTCGTCACAGTATCTCTGTGCATTGAAATTGCCATCAATAAAATGCAATTGTGTTTGTTGTCTGTAGCTTATGTCTGCCCATATCATAACCCAACCGCCACCATGGGGCACTCTGTTCACAACGTTGACATCAGCAAACCGCTCGCCAACACAACGCCATACACACGGTCTGCCGTCTGCCCGGTACAGTTGCTACAGTGATTCATCAATGAAGAGCACACTTCCCCCGGGGTGCCAGTGGTCATCAAAAGTGAGCATTTGCCCACTGAAATCGATTACGATGCCGAACTGCAGTCAGGTCAAGACCCTGGTGAGGACGACAAGCACATAGATGAGCTTCTTGAGACGGTTTTTGACATTTTGTGCAGAAATTCTTTGGTTGTGCAAACCCACAGTTTAATCAGCTGTCCGGGTGGCTGGTCTCAGACGATCCTGCAGGTGAAGAAGCCAAATGTGGAGGTCCTGGTCTGGCGTGGTTACATTTGGTCTGCGGTTGTGAGGCCGGTTGGACGTACTGGCAAATTATCTAAAACTATGTTGGAGGCAGCTTATGGTCGAGAAATGAACAACAGCTCTGGTGGACATTCCTGCAGTCAGCATGCAAATTTCACGCTCCCTCAAAATTTGAGACATCTGTGGCATTGTGTTGTGTGACAAAACCACACATTTTAGAGTAGGCTTTTATTGTCTCCAACACAGGGTGCAAATGTGTAATAATCATGTGGTTTAATCAGCTTCTTGATATGCCACACCTTTTGGGTGGATGGATTATGTTGGCAAAGGAGAAACGCTAACTAACAGGGATGTAAACAAATTTGCGCACAACATTTTAGAGAAATAAGGTTTTTGTGCATATGGAACATTTCTGGGATTTCTTTTATTTCAGCTCATGAAACATGGGACCAATACTTTACATGTTGCATTTATATTTTTGTTCAGTGTATGTCTGTCAGAAGGACTAACGGTCCTCTACATTTCAGCGATAAATTAGCCTGTTGGTAAGAGTTTTAGATAAAAACACAATTGTTCTTGCACTTCCATCCAAGTTCAAACTATGAATACTTTTTTAGACTTGAGTGAGGTATAGTACTGTTCTCTGGATGTGTACCACACGGCACCCTATTCCCTATAGAGTGCACTACTTTTGACCAGAGCCCTATAGGATGCCATTTACAGTTGAAGTCGGAAGTTTACATCCACTTAGGTTGGAGTCATTCAAATTTGTTTTTCAACCACTCCACAAATTTCTTGTTAACAAACTATAGTTTTGGCAAGTCGGTTAGGACATCTACTTTGTGCATGACAAGTCATTTTTCCAACAATTGTTTACAGACAGATTATTTAACTTATAATTCACTGTATCACAATTCCAGTGGGTCAGAAGTTTACATACACTAAGTTGACTGTGCAGCTCGGAAAATTCCAGAAAATTATGTCATGGCTTTAGAAGCTTCTGATAGGCTAATTGACATCATTTGTGTCAATTGGAGGTGTACCTGTGGATGTATTTCAAGGCCTACCTTCAAACGCAGTGCCTCTTTGCTTGACATCATGGGAAAATCTAAAGAATTCAGCCAAGACCTCAGAAAAAAAATTGTACACCTCCACAGGTCTGGTTCATCCTTGGGAGCAATTAAGTATACGTCATACCGTTCAGGAAGGAGACGCGTTCTGTCTCCTAGAGATGAATGTGCTTTGGTGCGAAAAATGCAAATCAATCCCAGAACAACAGCAAAGGACCTTGTGAAGATGCTGGAGGAAACAGGTACAAAAGTATCCATATCCACAGTAAAACGCGTCCTATATCAACATAACCTGAAAGGCCGCTCAGCAAGGAAGAAGCCACTGCTCCAAAACCGCCATAAAAAAGCCAGACTACGGTTTGCATCTGCACATGGGGACAAAGACCGTACTTTTGGGAGAAATGTCTGGTCTGATGAAACAAAAATAGAACTGTTTGGTCTTAATGACCATCGTTATGTTTGGAGGAAAAAGGGGGAGGCTTGCAAGCCGAAGAACACCATCCCAAACATGAAGCACGGGAGTGAAATTATGTGTATATATTGAAGAAACATCTGAAGACATCAGTCAGGAAGTTTAAGCTTGGTCGCAAATGGGTCTTCCAAATGGACAATGACCCCAAGCATTCTTCCAAAGTTGTGGTAAAATGGCTTAAGGACAACCAAGTCAAGGTATTGAAGTGGCCATCACAAAGCCCTGACCTCAATCCTATAGAAATTTTGTGGGCAGAACTGAAAATGTGTGTGCGAGCAAGAAGGCCTACAAACCTGACTCAGTTACACCAACTCTGTCAGGAGGAATGTGCCATAATTCACCCAACTTATTGTGGGAAGCTTATGGAAGGCTACTCAAAACGTTTGACAAAAGTTAAACAATTTAAAGGCAATGCTACCAAATACTAATTGAGTGTATGTAAACTTCTGACCCACTGGGAATGTGATGAAAGAAATAAAAGCTGAAATAAATAATCCTCTACTATTATTCTGACGTTTCACATTCTTAAAATAAAGTGGTGATCCTAACTGACCTAAGACAGGGAATTTTTACTAGGATATAATGTCAGGAATTGTTAAAAACTGAGTTTAAATGTATTTGGCTAAGGTGTATGTAAACTTCCGACTTCAACTGTAGGATGCAAACATAGTTTCTGGCCACTCACCTGTAGAACTTCATCGAGGGCCCGACAGACAGCAGCACAAAAGGCACCACGGTGTAACAAATGGCAATCTGGGTGCCCGCCCACGTGATCACATCATACACTAGCTTGTGTGACGGCGAGCCCAGGAAGTGTGGCCTCACGTTGTGTCTCATCTGGAGAGAGAAAAAGAACCAAAGCAATGAATTCAGCGGAGCAAAAGAAGAAGTGAGACAAACATGTAAAAACGACCCTTCTAAATCTGCTACTCTGCCCTTAACTCTCTTTCTCTCTCCCTTGCCAAGTTCACATTTCCCATATCTAAGGGTTGCGTCCTGAATGGAACCCTATTCCCTTTATAGTGCATGGGCCCTGGTTAGAAGTAGTGCACTATATAGGGAGTAGTGTACAAGTTGGGATGCGGCCAAGAGTCAAGTTTTCAACTGGACTTTCTCTCTCGGCTCATCCATCAGCGGGTGATCTGCCTCGGTGAGTCTCAAAGTGACTCAGGTGATGCTCCATTAGCCTGATTCCTGCCCTGTCTGCTCTCCATCTGTCTGTCTGGCTGGCCTGTTATCTGTGCAGTCTAGCAGCTGGACCCAGGCTGCGTCCGAAATGCCACCCTACTCCCTACACACAGTGTACAAAACATTAGGAACACCTTCCTAATATTGAGTTGCTTTTTGCCCTCAGAACAGTCTCAATTCGTCGGGGCATGGACTCTACAAGCTGTCGAAAGCGTTCCACAGGGATGCTGGCTCATGTTGACTCCAATGCTTCCCACAGTTGTGTCAAGTTGGCTGGATGTCCTTTGGGTGGTGGACCATTCTTGAAACACACGGGAAACTGTTGAGTGTAACCAGCAGCGTTGCAGTTCTTGACATACAGTACATGTGTGCCTGGCACCTACTACCATATTCAAAATCCTTCTTTAAACTGTCTCCTACCCTTCATCTACACTGATTGAAGTGGATTTAACAAGTGACATCAATAAGGGACCATAGACTGACCAGGTGAAAGCTATGTCATGGAAAGAGCAGGTGTTCCTAATGTTTTGTACACCGATAGGGACCAGGGCTCTGGTCAAAAGTATTACATTAAGGAATAGGGTGCCATTTGGGACACAGATCCAGTCTCTAATAAATATGCTACTTCATTCAGGCTACGCCTTCAGAGCACAGAGTCTCCATGGTGGACTAACTATGACTGATCCCCGAACCCACACTGATGATGCAGAAATAAAGAACCATCAGGATGAAATGAACGTGGCTTTTTGTTTTATCTCTAATGGGAACGAAAGGGGCATCAGGATATCTATGGTGACAGCTGAGGTCATTGACATAAGAGAAAAAAAAGTCATTTGTTTAAGTGGGTACGGTGAATCACATTTCTTTATTTTTTAAATCGGTGCCTTTGAAAAGTTTAGGGCTTAGTGAGTCTCGACAGAAACAGACTTGAGTGAGAGAGAGGCCGGCCTGTGTCTGAGTGTCAGTGTTTGTTTTAAGAAGGGGGAGATATGGAAAATGAGAGATATACAGAGAAAGGGAGAAACATAAAGAGACACGGAGAGAGAGGTCTGTTTGTTTTGGAGAGAGAGACAGACAGAGCGAGAGAGAGAGAGATACAGAGACAGTACTCACGGCGCGTGCAGCCAGTGTGACCACAATGCCGGTGAGGAAGGTGAGGTAGTATCCAGGATAGGCTCCGTGCCACATGGCCGACAGGATGAAGGTAGCCGCCGTGGGGTTGTAGGGACAGCGCTCGTAACACACCCTGTGCGCACACACACACACAGAGAGAGAGAGCACAGGTTCTATGGATTTCTATTTCTTCTGCATCCATTGATAGCAACCATTAGTCTGTGTGATTAACACATCAACCATTAGTCTGTGTGATTAACACATCAACCATTAGTCTCTGTGATTAACACATCAACCATTAGTCTGTGTGATTAACACATCAACCATTAGTCTGTGTGATTAACACATCAACCATTAGTCTGTGTGATTAACACATCAACCATTAGTCTGTGTGATTAACACATCAACCATTAGTCTGTGTGATTAACACAGCTAGAGTTGTTAATAAAACAAGGGCGGATCCCGAAGGGGCCCGGGGCCGGATCTTTTTACAAAAACGTCTGTAAAGTTCGAATAGTTTGAGCTAAAAATGATTAAATAGCCATCTATGAAAAGCTGAGACTCTCACGAACATGCATGTTTTACTTTAGGAAGCTCACAGGCTAAACAAGAGTTGTTAGAAGGTAAGGGGTGCTTCTACATAGAAGATCATTGGAAATCCCAGTACATAGTGTCTATAATACTATAATAAATTCACATAGTTGAGGTCACAAACTCCACACAGTTGTCACTGACTAGCTGGATATTCATTTCTCACAGAGCAAACCATTTCTGTACCTACATTGATTAATACATTTTTATCAGGTTTTTGCTTTGGCAGACTTTTTTGTGTGTGACGTGTCAACAAAACTCATGAATGCAACTATTGACGTCAAATTGTTTTGTGGTCTACTTGTAGCCCTGGTTGTGCTGAACATAAAATGGTAAAATACTTCATTGTGAGGTTAAATATGAGGGCTGTACATTCAGATAAATGAAAGTCTGATAAATGAAAAGCCGATTTTTGCTGGGGTCTCAGAACTGATAGGGTTAATGAAAACTACTGTTAGTGCTAACAAGATCCACTAGGTGGCAAACTTTTACAAAGTCAGACAAGTCCCCAGTGCCATGGGTATAGGCACATCCACAAGTTATTTAGGGCACACCTCACATTAAATAAGAATAAAGCTTAAACTGTAATTGCAATGTATTTAAATAGTATTTACAATGTGGCTGCAAGCTGGTGTTGATAATTAGAGAAAGAAATGGATGAAATTACACTTTGTGTCTTTACCAACTACAGACTAATCCTGATTTCTTATGTCTCTGTACCTTTTGAGCCAATGTGCCGTCTGTATATTCCAGTTGTCGAGGAACATCTTAAAGCTGGTGGCAAACTGGAACCAAGGGAGAGAAAGAAAACATCAGTATACAGTAACTTTAGCTTGTATTAGAGTTATGATAAACATACCCAGACGTGAATGAAGACAATGGCACAAAAAAAATCGAACCTCAATATCCGCTATCCTCAGATTGGAGATGAGATCCCAACGTGGTGAGCCGTCGCTGGTGTATCCGTTGAACCCAAAGCCTGCTGCGTTGTTGATGGCGTCGGCTGTTCCGAATGAAAACACGTACTTTCAGAAACACCATCTCCCATCCACTCACATGTCCCATCTGCACTGTCATCCATCAATCAATCACTTGTATTTCAGAAAGCCCTTCTGTACATCAGCAGTTGTCACAAAGTGCTTAACAGTTACCCGGCCTTGACCCTAAAGAGCAAGGCAAAGCAGAAGTGAAAGCACAGTGGCCAGGAAAAACTCCCTAGAAGGAAGGAACCTTGAGAGAAACCCAGCTCAGAGGGGATGTATTGCATCCACAAAGTGCACCATTTATTAGTGATGGTAACATCATTATAGACATTCATTTATGTTATTAACATCAGATCATCCGTCATCCTAATAACAGCTGATTAATATCAAAGTGGAGGACAATACAGAAGCTATACATCATGTTTATGACCAGTAAAGCACCATATTCCTTTGAGCTCCTGCAGAAGGCAATGTGGAACAACAAGACAATGAGGCCACGCATCCGTTCTCTCTCTCTCTCTGTGTGTGTGTGTGTGTGTGTGTGTGTGTGTGTGTGTGTGTGTGCAGAGAAGCGCCGAGTGAGTCCCACCTCTACCTGCTTGTTATCACCCTACACTCACACCTTGTTGCAAACACTTGCATGATTCACTCAGCACTCCTCTCGTGTGGACAGTGCAGACCCTCAGAATAACAAGGCCATATTTTGGATATCGGTGAGGAGAAGCTGAATTTCTGAAGTCAAGGATGCTACCTCCATTCGAGATGTTTCAAATAGAACCGGCTCATTAACAGTCAATGGATTCAGGGAAACTAAACCGCCGATCGAAGTTGGACTGATCTCGTCACCTTTAAAGCTCATTTGTTCTCAGTCTGGGAGGGGTTACTCGTCGACATGGAATAATGGAGGATATTACAGCTAAGAATTGTTTTCAGGGTCAACCAATGAAAACAAGCCTAAAGACGGAGCTTTGGAAAACTGTCTACGGCTACATTGCGACTCTCCTTCCTTCTCCCACACTCCCCATCGTGGATTTTGAAAGTGTTGGATTGGTTTAAACATTGGCTGAAGGGCAAGTGCACACTTCGAAAGAAGGGTGGAGAATCAGACGGCAGCCTACGGAAGAGAGAGAGGACCCACCCAGTGTCCAGA
The DNA here is from genome assembly GCF_016432855.1 of Salvelinus namaycush. Classification (NCBI taxonomy): domain Eukaryota; kingdom Metazoa; phylum Chordata; class Actinopteri; order Salmoniformes; family Salmonidae; genus Salvelinus; species Salvelinus namaycush. The sequence goes on from NC_052330.1 coordinate 5,345,717, forward strand.
CGAAGTAGTACTTGGGCCGGGTGGTCAGCATGGACAGGTAGAGGTAGACCACCTGGGCGTAGAAGGGCGTGTTGGCGATGAAGTCGTCGTCGATGTTCCGTTCCACAGGGAACACTTTACACACGGACAGGAAAACCATGAGGGAGAAGAAACAGGTGGCCAGTTTACGGACGACTTCAATCTGAGGAATGGGAGGAGGGGGAAAACGTCAGCCAATAAAAACAGCGCGTCTCAAGTGGAACTCTATTCCCTATATAGTGCACTGCTTTTGACCAGGGCCCATGGGAATAGGGTGCCATTTGGGACGCAACCTTCCTTAAATTCACATCGGCTATGTATAATTGAGCTCTTCGTAAGAAAGACATAAGACAGCCATGTTGCTATTCCTTCAGTGAATAGGGAATACTGTGCATTTACCACACAGCAACGGTGTCCTCTTAGAAAGAATGTTTCAGACGAGCGTTGATAATAGTCGGCGTGTTTCAAAAACAGAGCACGCTGCCCCTTTCCAAAAACATCATAGTGGCATTTGAGACCAAATGCTTACGTTCGGGGAGGGGTCCGTTTGTTTGTGCCTGCCGTTGGCCTTCCCATTTGTCTGCTGGTCTCCGTGGCGACGGCAGGGCGTGCCCTCGATGAAGGCGATGTAATCGTTGTAGGAGCAGGTGGGGCCGGCCAGGATGCCCATGAAGTTACAGTTGTAGCTGAAGTACTCCAGCAGACTGGGCAT